>NC_056743.1:886147387-886347387 GCF_019279795.1 Protopterus annectens | reverse complement strand
CCCCCTTGTGAAGTGGGATAACTGTAGCTGTGCATCACTCAGTGGGCACGAAGCCTGAGGTGAGGCTATAATTAAACATGACACTTAGGTGAGGTGCAAGTTCATTTTGTAGTTCATGTAGTACACAGCCCAGGATGTCATCTGGTCCCATGGATGCTGTATTCTTAGCTTTGGAGAGTGTGGTTTTTATCTGTGTGGCCGTCATTACCGCAATTTGGCAATCTTTTGTTGTTGAGATGGGCCTTTTATGGGGTGAGGGGGGGTGAATTTGGCACTAAATCGATCTGCCAGGCTATTGGCAATATCCTTGGGAATCAGTATATTTAATGCCATTCTGTTTTAGCTCCAGGTAGATCCGAGCATTGCCATTTAGATTCTTGACATAGTTATAGAATGCCTTGTGGTTGTCTTTGGAATCTTTGGCAATTTTATTTTCGTAACTAGCTTTGGAGGATTTTATGAGGGATCTCAGCTTCTTACTAAGGCTGGTAAGGGAGTTTTTTGCATCCTGGGATTTTCCTCTTTTCTGCAACAGTTTCTTCCTTTTGTTGTAAAGTTTGCTTATGGCAGGGGACCACCAGATTGGCTTCCTTTTTTTGGAGGAGAGCGTCTTGGTTCTATTTGGGATGGCACGATTCATGCACGAGTGGATGTGCTCGTACAGTGCCTTAGTGTAGGATTCAGCAGTCGAACTTTCAGTTCCTGTCTACATGGGTGCCATGAAGTTTGTCACTTCTGACTTGAGTAGCATGAAGTTGGTTTTGGAGAAGTTTTTTATGAAGGTTTCCTTACTGGGGGGTGGGGGAGGGATGTGGATGTCAAGGGTGATTAGCTTATGGTCAGACCTGATGTTGGTAATGACCAGGTCTAGGATATTGAAGCCCCTGATGGGACTATGGATTAGTTGATCCAGGGCATTGGAATTTATAAATTCCAAGAACCGTTGGGCAAAGGTATTTGTACATGAGTAGTTTTCCCAGTTAATGGCAGGGTAGTTGAAATCACCCAGTATTAGGTTGTTTGGCTGTATCTTAATATTTTCCAGTATGTTTAGAAAGGTGTAGTGAGAATCTTGGGGCATAGTGGGGGATCTGTAGCAAGCTAAAATATGGATTGCAGTCTTACCTAGTCTTAGTTGCACCTGGAGAATTTCAAACGCATTGTGTTGGGCAACTAGCCTGGTGGCATGAATATCCTTGGTGAATATGGACACTCCTCCACCTTTAATGTTTCGGTCCTGTTTGGTGGCTGAAAAGTGTGGTAAGAGTTGTAGCCTGGTATTGCAGGGGTGCTCTCTGGAGCCTTGAACCAGGTCTCAGTCACTGCACAGATATTGATGTTCTCCATTTTAAGGAGTGACTCGAGTGAGTGCATTTTGAGATTTAGACTTCTAGCATTGAGTAGCATCACCCTCCATTTTTGCTTGCTTGTTCCTGTTACGGTGGTGAATTCATTTGAACCTTACCTAAAAAAGGCCACTGTAACAGCTACAAACAAATGAAATCTGAGGGTCATGCTGCTCAATGTTAGAAGTCTAAATCTCAAGATGCACGCACTCAGAGCTCTCCTCAAAATGGAGAATGTTGACATCTGTGCTGTAACAGAGACCTGGTTTAAAGAGGCAGAAAGCACCCCTGCACTCCCAGGCTACAACTCATTCCATACCTTTCAGCCCCAGAATATGTCTGGAAGCTCCAAAGGCGGTGGTGTCTCAATATTCTTAAAGGATATGCACACCTCTAGACTGGCAGTCCAGCATAATGCATCCAAGATACTTCAGGTACAACTAACACTAGGTAAGACGGTGATACAAGTCATAGCCTGCTACAGAACCCCAAACATGCCCCAGACTCTCACTCCAACTTCTTAAGCACCCTGGAATCTATCAAGGTCCATCCCAATACTCTCATACTGGGTGACTTCAACTACCCTTCCATCAACTGGGAAAACTTTTCAAGTACCAATGTATAGGCCCAACGCTTTCTGGAATTTATCAATTCCAATGCCCTGGACCAGCTCATTCTGAACCCCACTAGAGGAAGCAACATCCTTGACCTGGTTACCACCAACATGGGAGACTGTTGCTCCATACCTATAGTCAATTCCTCTCTGGTTAAATGGTTAAATCTGACCACAAACTGATCACCATGGAAATCTCCATCTCACCTACATCCCCCGCTAAGATGACCACGCTGAAAAAATTCTCTAAAGCCAACTTTGGGCTCATAAAAACAGAGGTGGCTAACTTCTCAGTACCCATGCCAATGGAAAATAGCTGCATGACTGCCTAATCAAACACCAGTGCACTGTATGAGCATGTACACAAATGCATGGACTTTGCCATACCAAATAGAACTAAAATGCTCTGTTCCAAAAAAAGGAAGCCAATCTGGTGGTCCCCAGCCATCAATAAACTCTACAACAGAAGGTAGAAACTGTTGCAGAAAAAAATGAAGTCACAAGACTGAAAAACCTGCCTTATCAGTCTCAAAAAAAAGCCGAGATCCCTTATCAAATCCTCTAAAGCCAGCTATGAAGGTAGAATTGCAGCTGCCACCAAAAACAACCACAAAGCCTTCTATAACTATATCAAAAACCTCAAAAACAATACCCAGATTTTCTCTGCGTTATTGCACAGTGACACCTCCTATACTGAGCCAACAGATTCAGTGCCAACTTTATCCCCCCCCCAAGGGCCCTTATCACAATACTAGAAGAAAACCTGGTACCCACCATTTCTACGGCACAGGTAAAAGCTGCATTGTCCAAAGCCAAGAATACAGCATCCATGGGACCTGATAATATCCCTGGCTGCGTCCTACATGAGCTACAAAACTAACCGGCAACACATCTGTGTGCCCTGTTCAGTCACAGCGTTGCCTCAGGCTATGTCCCTAATGAATGGTGCACTGCTACAGTCATCCCGCTCCATAAAGGGAGAGAAACTACAGACCCTGGGAACTATCGCCCCATTACCCTAATGAGTCTGGTATGCAAAGCAATGGAGTGCATCATCATGGACCTGCTTAACAAAGATATAGGTAATCTCCAAACTCTTGACCCCACACAGTTTGGCTTTGTCCAGGGGAGATCCTGCCTGCTGAACCTGGATGACTTCTTTGAGGCAGTCACCAAGGCTGTGGATTAGGGTGAGGCAGTGCATACAGCCTACCTCGACCTAGCCAAGGCATTTGATACCATTCCCCACTCTGGTATCATTGATAAACTCACCAAACTAGGCATCAATCCTTACATCACTAGGTGGGTTGCAAATTGGCTCACAGACAGGACCCACAGAGTGAAAGTTGCGGGTTCCAAGTTAGTCACAAGTGGAGTCTCACAGGGCTTGGTCCTGGGCCCTCTCCTGTTTGGCATCTACTTCTCAGAAGTCCAGGCCAACACAGGATGACTCTGGCTGACCAGGTACACTGATGACTGTAAGTTAGGAGTCATTATCAACTCCCCAAGTGATGCAGACATCCTACAAAAAGTCCTGTCTGAGACCAATAACTAGTGTTGGAACCATGGCCTGAAGCTTAACACCAAAAAATGCATCGTCATCCCCTTTGGAAAAAACTTAGTTCACACAAACTGCCACGTTGATGGGAGCCCACTGAACACTGAAGGGCCATAAGAGATCTAGGCACCCAGGTCGACAGCCACCTCATCTTTGACCACCACATTGCCACTGTGGTCAGAAAGTCCTTCTCCGTGGGCACATCTTATAACCAAAGGTTTCACATCCAGGAAGAAAGAGGTCATCATCGCTCTCTACTCATCCCTCATTAGACCAGTCATCGAATATAATGCCCCATTTGGCATGTATCTGACCAGGCACTGACAACACTGGAAAGGCCACAAAGGTACCTCACAAAAAGGATCCTAGGCCTTAAACACATGTCCTACATGGACAGACTCAAGAATTTTCAGCTGCTCTCAGTCTTTTATCGTATACTTAGAGGTGCTCTCTGCTTGACTTACAAAGCCATGTCCGACCCAGTACTACTTGAAATGCTACAGCTAAAGAAATCAATCCTCATGCACCACACACTCTAGAGATCACAACCTCATTACTACAATTAACAGAACATGCTGGAGGGACAGGTTCATCTCCCAAAAGACTGCCCATACTCTGGAATAAGCTTCCCATTCATGTCAAGCACAGCACCTCACTGGCCCTCCAAGAGAAATCTTGACGAGTAGATAAGTAACAGAAAATTCACTCCAAGGATCATTCCAGTTGCCCTACTGGATATGGGCACTGTGAACTAACATCGGGTGGCACAGTGCCTGGCAATTTTTTTGGGGCTAGGCTTGTAAATGCTTCAGGGCCATTAGTCTAGTACACACCTATGAATCTATGAATGGATACAAGGCGTGGCCACTGTGATCCTTTAAGCTGATTTTGCTTTGCAATATGGACATAGGGACAGAATTCACCCTGGTTTCCACTGTATGTTTTTGTAATGGTGTAGGTTTCCTATAAAATAGATTTTTACCTCTTACTTCCTACAAAGTTTCTGAACAGCGGCAAAAGTACTTCTCCAAGTCCCCACATTTCTATATTAAAGTTTACCAAATAAAACATGCCAAATGTTACAGAAGGATTTAGAAGTTATGCTTTTTTTCATTTTCTGTGTATACCCCAGTTCTGAGTCGTGCACTTCTCTTTAAGGCTAGTTGAGAGGTAAATACCCTAAAGACTTCCTCAAAAGCATCCTATGCACATTTTAGCATGTGTGGTCCTATTTTATCAGATATAATAAGTCTTTAAAGTTTATTCTTTCTCCCACTCCAGAAAACATTGAATAGTCTCTCTTGCATTTAATTTAAAATGGAGCACAGATAAGTCATCAGATAAGTCCCCATGAGTAGTTGACTTCCAACCAGCCAGATCATCAAGTAGCTCAACCAGACAACTCTATTAATATACCAAACAGTTTAAGAAAGTTTTCACAACAGGCAAACTCTCTTGCATCCCCATGTGGAAGGTTTGCCACCCCAACCCCCATTATTTCAGTATACTTATTCTGCATCATATAAGTATAGGGAAGAGAGAAGAGCCCCGCAAAGGCTATGACAGTGGCTGAAAAAACTGCCATCTCACAATTTACTCATTAGTAAGACAAACACAATCACAAAATAGCACCACCACAAGTAAAATGGCATCAGGAAGATAACAGAAGTGGGAAGCAGGCCTCCACCAGCCACAAGGGAAGGGGGCAAATTACTAAAAGTATAAATCTTTTCCCCCATATCTGTCCAAAATTCAGGACTCTCTTATCTAAAGGGGATAGAAGTTAGAAGCATTTTCTCTTCTACTGACAGGGCGATAGCGGTGGTATGATTGTATCAGCTTTAAAGTTGTTGTATATACCTGGTTTGTCAGAAGGTATCAGATAAAGCTGGTCTACCCTTCCTGCAGTATCCTAGTACAGGGAGTTAGATGGCATAATATCCTTAAATCCACAGAATAAAATTGGGACAGCCCATGGGCATCATCTCTAAATAATATGTTTTCTGGGAAAGGATTACAGATGACTATCCAAAGATCTCCACCACACAATTAACAGTTTCAAAAAAAGGTTAGTGATGGTAGAAAATGCCATTATGGAGAGTGCCTAGTTTAGTCTGCAACTTTATCTGACCTCTATAAAAAAAAAGTTTATTCCTCTTCTGAAGATACAGGATGGGGTGCCCTCTTTTGTTTTCTCCTGCCTTGCCTTACCAATAATGGTACAGGTGAAATTTCCTTGCTTCTGTATGGATACTGCAGATTATTTATGCTAACTAATTCTTGAAGAGTCTTAAAATATTCTCTAATGAACTGTTTTTAACCAAAAACTGTCTGAAAATTAGGTTGCAAAATGTAAGCGACCTAAATCAGTGTAAGTGATATCCCCCCCTGTGAAGGTGTGAAAATGGAAGTGACCTGAATTAGTGCAAGTGACATCCCCCCCATGAAGGTGTGAAAATGGAAGTGACTTGAATCAGTGCCAGTGACATTCCCCCCTGTGAAGATGTCAAAAGGGAAGTGACCTGAATCAGTGCCAGTGACACCCCCCAATGAAAGTGTGAAAACTGAAGTGACTTAAATCAGTGACAGCCCCCCCCCCAGTGAAGGTGTGGCCCACATAATTTCATAGCAGTCTGTGAAATAATATACTACTACTTGTGAAAATGTTTTGTAAGACTTCATCATAACTTTATTTGTATTACACCTAAATTAATGTTGCTAACTGATGCTCATGAGGCTTTATAACTAGCTTTGTGCTCCTGTTATTGAAATTACAAATGGACCCATCAATGTATCTGAAGTAGTAGTGGAGGAATTATTATTGTTGTTATGGATGAGTTTTTGTTTGTTTTTAATTCACTTATCTCCATATTTGCTTGCTTTTGTACTAACTTTTCCATTTTACAATATTTTATGAGTTTATGAATGTCCTTACAAGTAGTATTTATTTATTTGACATTTGTTTACCAGGGTGTTCTGATTGAGTCTACAGAACCCGTTTTAAGTGAAGGGCCAGGGAAAAAAGCTCCACATACAGTACAATACAAATATATTATAGTCCAAAAACAATACAAGTAACATGGAGAATACTATACAAAAATAAGTTGATAGAACATAAACTAGGTTACAAGATAAACTGCACATCTGGACAATTCTATAGAATTCTATCATTATAGATGATCTTAGTCATTCTAACATATACATAACCTATGAGTAGATAAGTGTACAAAAACAGTATGCAGGTAGTACAGTGTATGACATAGGCTGTTATAGTACATGAAAACTAAAATGCTGCTTCCAGTTATGAAAATAATAGCAGAAGAGTTAGTGATGCAGAAAGACAGTGAGAGTTAAGACTAGAGGCATTATAACCTGAGCAGTAGCTTAAGGATATGGTATAGAAACAGAGGAAGAGTTAGGAGAGACTTAGGATCCTGTAGACTGTGAAGGAGTGAGATGCGACAGAAGAAGAAAATGAAGCCAGCGTGGAAGAGGAGGAAGAGCTGAGCATTAGGCCGGATTTATACAGGAGCACAGCCATGTATTTTTGAGATGCTGCTTTAAAGAGGCTTTAAAGCAAGTTAGGCCAGGCATAGACCTAGTAGCAAGAGGTAGTGAATTCCATAGTTTAGAGACAGAATATGAATACAGAGAGTGACCCGTTTTTTTTTTTGTTTTTTTTTTTTTGTGGGTTTTGAGTTTGCCAAGAGATTTTTGACTTCTGATCGTAGGGATCTATTTGGTGTATAAGGTGTGACTAAGATGGCTAGAGGCAGGAGGCAGGTAGTAGGCTTGAAAATAAGATTGTGCAAAGTGGATAGCTGAATAAAAGCAAGTTGGTTGGGAAATTCAAGCTACTTTAGTTCTAGTAGCACTTCTCATGATGTCTGCAGTATTTAGAGTTTATGATAAACTTAGCTGCTTTGTTGTAGCACTGTTCCATCTTGCTTAGGGTAGAAGATTGTAAATTAGTTTGGATAGGGGCACCATAAAGAAGAGACAGAAGTAAAAAGGTTTTTTGGTAGGGAAACTTTGGTTGCTGTAGTTAAGAAATGTATAAGAATCCCAGTTTTTGATGAGTTTTCTCTATATTTTTCTGTATATGGTGGTCGAAGGAAAGTTTATTGTCAAGAAGTTTGGTTTCCTGCACCATTTCTATGACAGTGTTGTCAGATGCAAAGATGTTGAAATGATCAGTGACAGGGGAGGTGTTTTAAGGGTGGAAGAGTACTAATTTAATCTACTTCAGATTAAAAAAGAGTTGAGCATTTTATAGCCAGGATTTGACTGCAGTAAAGGACTGTTGAGTTTTTTTAAAGTAGTTCTGGTAATGATTGAGCTGTACAGATTATGGTGGAATCATCAGCGTATTGAATGAGGGTTGTTATGTTGAAGAGTAGGTGTCCAAGGATGGAGCCTTGAGTAACACCAGTAGGGTTGCAGAGGAAGGGTGAGAGTTAATTGGACCATTTCACTGCTTGTTTACAATCCTCAAGGTAGCTCTGAAACCCATTTCACTGTGTTATGTGAGAAACCTAAGTTAGACAGTGTGTTCAGTAGTAGGGGGTGAGAGACCATGTCAAAGGCCTTAGAGAGGTCAAGGAATACTGAGGTTGTATAGCATTCTGCATCTCTGGCCTTGTTCACAGTGTCTGTAAAGGATAATAGGGCTGTAGATGTGCTGTGGCTGGGTTGGGAACCATGTTGGGTTTGGGTTAAAAGACTGTTTTGCAATAGGTATTGCATTACCTGCTAATGGATACCTCTCTCAAGACTTTTGGATATGGGTGATAAGATGGATATAGGACGGAAATTGGTTGGTTCAATAGAGTTGCCTCCTTTGTGGATGGGGGTGGTGTGAGATTCTTTCCATGTGATTGGTATTTCTGATTCAGATAAAGACCTATTTGGAAGGATACTGATTGGGTAGGCAATTGAGTTGGCAGCCAGTTTGAGGTAGTGTGTTGGAAGATTATCAGCCGAGGTGGAGCAGGGTTTTAGTTTTTGTAGCAGTTTCTTTATGGTGTCTGGGTATGGGCTGAAATGAGAATGGGGTTTGTATGATATTTTATTGAGTAGGGGGTTTATTAATGACAGAATTAGAGGTAGTAGATTGTCTAGGATTGGTGCCTAAATAGGTTGAAGGGTGGGGGGCTCCAATGTTAGGGGTGTTAGTAGGTTTGCTATTGATTTTATGAAGTGCTTGTTAATGGATTTTTTTTCCCTTTTCTGAATGTTTCTCTAACTTCTTTAAATGTTTTCAGTTAATTAAGCTGTAAAGCTTTAGGTTATTCATTCACCCATCAATAACCCACTTAATGCAATTTAGAGGTGCAGGTGAGATGGACACTCTTTACATTCAATGGGTGCAGGGCTTTCAACTAATCTTTAAGGCGGTGCCAGCCTATCACAGGATGCACATACACACACGTGCACACTGGCAAATGTGCATGCTAACCCGTGCGCATGCACACACTCACTCTGACATGCATAACTGTGGGATACATGGATGCTCATCAATTTATCTACAGCATATATTTGAGATGTGGGAGGAAAACAGAGCACCCAGTGAAAACCCATGCAGACACATGGATGATGTGCAGACCCTGCTGACAAATGAGAAGAAAAAACAAGTGCTGTGAGGTTGTGATGGTAACTGGTACATGCTAGTTGCTTTATTAAAGTTTAAACAAATCTTGCACAACTCTATGATGTAATCAGGTCCTAAATAAAAGCACTGCTATGTGTAAAAATGTATGCACAATTTCTCTATCACAAGCACACTTAAGATGTGTAAAAGTAGAGAGATACCCTCTGGATGAAAACAATCTTCTGTGAAAGATGTAGTGAAGAGTTTTCTTCAAATTACTCCTATCACCAATGAATGACCATAATCTCACCCATGAAGAAATGTTCTAGACAGACCTCTCTCCAATACCAAAGAAGAAGAAATTTTGAGAGCGCTTCCAATATATGGTGTCCTCAAGCCATCTATTCTCACTACCTTACCAGCTGTAACAGTAACACTGGATATCACAGAGCTGCTGGGATAAATGGTCAGACCAACACCACCTTGCTAGAAACTAAACTTAAATATGATTGGCTGTTAGAGTGACACTCCATGACATCATATCTTCCACCACTTCAGATCACACAAGAATACTACTTTATATCAATGAATGACCCTAAGCCTTCTCGTTCCTAAACTCCATGTGTGTACAACTCGCCCGATAGCAGCAGTTATGAGGGCACTAAGCTCTTTCAAGAATGCATAGTAATGAAACAATTTAGGTCTCTTTAAACCATAATAAAATGGAAAAGAAAAAAATGATAACCAGAGCTACATAAAATATTAATATCAAACAACATTATTATCATCAAGTAAAGAACCTAACACAGACTACACTACCAACAACTAAAATATTAAAAAATCATATTAAAATAAATCCTTAAACCTTATATCTCCAATATATATTGTTCATATCCCTTAACTTACGTGCATATACTCAGAGGTTCCATCAGCACAGTAGAAAGGTCCCACCACCCCCTTGCAATACATAATGTCAGTCTTGCCTGTGCTTGACCAAGGATGTTGGAAGGTGTATTGCACTGTACTGATTTCAGTACAACTTCTTTGTAAGAGGGGGTAGCACTAGGACCCTGATTGTGTGAGAGTGTATGCATGCATGAGAGTGAGAGAGAGATCAGTCTCATTATATTACACTTGCTAAGCAGCTGTTTAGCAAGTGTGAAAAAAATAAATAAAATAGAAAAAAGTGTGCATGTCTGTATGTATATTCATGTTTCTATCTGCATGTGTGAGTGAATGCATGTATGAAAGTAGAAGAGACTGTGTGTGTCAGAGATCAAGAGAGAGTGAAAGCCATTGAGCGATCTTGTGTGAGTGAATGCATGTATGAAAGTAGAAGAGGCTGTGTGTGTTAGAGATCAAGAGAGAGTGAAAGCCATTGAGTGATCTCGTGTGAGTGAATGCATGTATGAAAGTAGAAGAGGCTGTGTGTGTTAGAGATCAAGAGAGAGTGAAAGCCATTGAGTGATCTCGTGTGAGTGAATGCATGTATGAAAGTAGAAGAGGCTGTGTGTGTTAGAGATCAAGAGAGAGTGAAAGCCATTGAACGATCTCGTGTGAGTGAATGCATGTATGAAAGTAGAAGAGGCTGAGTGTGTTAGAGATCAAGAGAGAGTGAACGCCATTGAGCGATCTCGTGTGAATGAATGCATGTATGAAAGTAGAAGAGGCTGAGTGTGTTAGAGTGAAGAATGAGAGCGAGTTAGTGATCCCTGGCAAGCAGTTAAGAGGTTTGTGCATAACTCTCAACTTCTTACAGCAAGAAATCTGGACAAAGCTATAAATAATGGGGGCACAAAGTACCAAAAATATGGACCCTTTTTAAATATTGCTCTTACAAACTTAGAAAGTAGATAGAACAACAGGTTTTGCACTAGCATGAATTTTCTGCACTGTATTAAGTCTGAAACTCAAATGACTGTCATTGTTTTCTGACTACAACCCTCAGTAATTTTCCAGAAAAATAGGCAAAAAATATAACGCAAAAATCTGTACAGTTGAGAGAAAATGGTTTGTGTACCTCTCTTCTTAGCTCAAGGTATCTGGATAAGCCTAATATTAACAGGAGACAAAGGGTCAAAATAGGAACATATTTTAAATGATTTGTGTTCTGAAGTGCATGTCGTACCTCTCAACTGTGCAGATTTTTGCAGAATGTCCAGATTTTTGCCTCATATTTTTGGTCTTTTTCTCATAAAATTGTTGTTTTCTGGCTAATCAGCGGCAAATCATGGAGGGTTGAAGTCAGAATATAAAGACAGACATTTGAGTTTCAGACTTTCATACCCTTAAGAAAATTCATGCTAATGCAAAACCTGTTATTCTATCAACTTTCTAAGTTTGTGAGAGCAATATTTAAAAAAATGTTCCTATTTTGGGGCCTTTGTTGCCCTATTTGTTATGGCTTTGTCCTGCTTTCTTGCTCTAAGAGGTTGAGAGGCATGGTGTGTGTGTGTGTGTGTGTGTGTGTGTGTGTGTGTGTGTGTGCGCGTGAGAGGTAGAGCAACCACTGGTAGCAGCAGGGAAGAGGTTTGCATACCTCAGGACCTTTCAGCTGAAGAGATCAGGGTAAAGCCTAAAATAAAGGCGGGACAAAGACTCAAAAATAAGAACAGATTTTAATTATTGCTGTTATACAATTACAAAGTAGCCTAAATAATTTGTGTTAACAGGAATTTTCTGAAGAAAATAAAAGTCGGAAATTCAAGTGTATGTCATTTACTTAGTAACTTCAATCTCCAGTGACTGGCAACAAACCAAATGTTTTAGGAGTAAGGGACCAAAAAAATAAAATGCCTGGATATTTTTTTTAAGTGTTATATTTTGGATGTAAAAATTCTTCCTCCAACACCATTTAAATATACTACAGCAAGTTTGAAACATTAGTTGGAGGAACTATTTTACATCAAAAATATATAAAAAATAATACAGTAACAAAAAATTTTAAGTAAAACAACAATTTTACAGACAGCCAATTCTCTAAGAGCAATAATGCCCTCCAGGATGTGTGTTATTGTGTAAATAATGCCCTTCCAGGGGTGTAGAGGTGTCATGCCCTCAGAACACCACTGGGTGGGATTATGTACACAATGACACACACCCTGTTGGACATTACTGCTCGCAAAATTGCA
This sequence comes from Protopterus annectens, assembly GCF_019279795.1. Classification (NCBI taxonomy): domain Eukaryota; kingdom Metazoa; phylum Chordata; order Ceratodontiformes; family Protopteridae; genus Protopterus; species Protopterus annectens. The sequence goes on along the minus strand of NC_056743.1, from coordinate 886,335,149 downwards.
TTAGAGAATGGGTGACCTGTAGATCAGCACCCTGATTGGAGAACAAACACTCTCCAGCAGGGTGTGAATGTATAGGCCAGGAGTGTCCAACCAGCAGCCCCAAAGGACTGCAAACTGTACTTAACATTGTTGTATGATTTGACCCAACTGCCCGTCAATTCAGTACAGTACTTTATCTGGAGGGGGAGGTAGAATCTGGCAGGCACTAGGACCCAGGACTGTGAAGTCAGCAGCCTGTCACACACATGATGCAGCTGCTGATTAGTCCTCTTACTCTTTCAGTCTCTTCCTGCACTCTAGTTGCGAGGGAAAGAGCGAGACAGTCTGTGGAGAGACAACAATCAGTTTAGTCACTTCTTACAGTTTTATTTAATCATTTGTACCTGTATTACTGCATGCTAGTATAATAGGTTTAACATTATCATGGAGTTTTTGAAACTCAAGCATTGAAGTAAACTCAGGGATCATCAGTGAAACTGGGGACAGCTGAAAGCAATGTTAACTATGGCAGCACAACAAAATTTCTGCTTTTTAACCCACAGCACCCTTATACAGCCTTATACAGTATGACCACAGTCTCCTAACCACCAGGCTGCACAGAAAGAACAAACATTTTATTTTGGGCGCCCAACTGTATGTGTGTGTATGAGTGTGCTTATATTTCTGTCTGCTTGTGTTTGTGAATGCACGTGTGAAAGCTGAAGAGACTGTGTGTGTGAGATTGCGAGAGTGATCTTGCATGAATGATTGCATGTATGAAAGCAAAGGAGACTGTGTGTGGGAGAGATTGAGAAAGTGAGAGCGATCTTATGTGAGTGAATACATGTATGAAAGCAGAGGAGACTGTGGGTGTGTGTGTGTGTGTGTGTGTGTGTGTGTGTGTGTGTGTGTGTGAGAGAGAGAGACAGGATGAGCGCGATCTTGTGTGAGTGAATGCATGTATGAAAGCAGAAGAGATTGTGTGGGTGAGAGATCGAGAGAGAGTGAGAGCAATCTTATGTGAGTGAATACGTGTATGAAAGCAGAGGAGACTATGGGTGTGTGTGAGAGAGAGATTGAGAGAGAGGATGAGCGCGATCTTGTGTGAGTGAATGTATGTATGAAAGCAGAGAAGACCGTCTGTGAGGGAGAGAGATCGAGGAAGAGTGAGAGCCGTCTTCTGTGAGTGAATGCATGTATGAAAGCAGAAGAGATTGTGCGGGTGAGAGATCGAGAGAGAGTGAGAGCAATCTTATGTGAAAGAATGCGTGTATGAAAGCAGAATGTATGTGTGTGTGAAAGCAGAAGACTGTATGCGTGTATGAGATAGTGAACAGTGAGATCAATCGAGCCATTATTTTATGCTCGTTAAGCAGCACTTTTGCTGTTTAGCACATGTAAATTAAAAATAAATGAAACCAAAAAAAGTGTGTGCGTGTGTGTGTTTCAGTCTACATGCATGAGTGAATGCTTGTATGACAGCAGAAGAGACTGTGTTGTGTGTGAGTGAAAAGTGAGAGCGATCCCTGGCAGCAGCAGCAGCATCACAGGTTTGCGTACCTCATACCTCTCAACCTCTCAGCGCAAGAAATCTGGACAGAGCTGCAAATAGCGGGGGACAAACTACCAAAAATAAGGACAGATTTTAAATACTGTTATTTTAAACTTAGAAAGTTGCTAGAACAATAACGTTTCTGTTAGCATGTATTATCTGAAATATGAAGTCTGAAACTCAAATGCCTGTCATTATTTAATGACTTCAATCCCCAATCATTTGCCAGAAAACTGCACGTTATGAGGGAGTTGCCAAACATACAAACCAATAATTTGGACATTCTGCAAAATATGCACAGTTGAAGGATATGCTGTGTTGACTCTTAGCTTAAGTATCTGGATAAACCTAAAATAAAAGGGGGACCAGGCTCAAAATAGGAACATATTTTACTTGATTATTAGGATTTGTGTTGGTATACATTTTCTGAAATAAAGGTCTGCGTGCATCAGTGTATTTATTTTTCATAACTTTATGTTGCTTATATATACATTTCAGTCTAACCAGATATAGGGAGGCAATGTGTTTGGAGGACTGTTGAGGATTTTCTTTTTTTAACAAAATATACTGGGAGGGTCAACCAGATTGTAGTGTCTGTGTGTTTTGGGGGCTGCTGATGACTTTCTTTTTTTAAATATAATATACTAGCACATGTCAAAGAAATACTAGATATGCAGTGTGTTCTGGGGGTGATGTTTGTCGATGACTTTTTTTTTACCAAATATCTTTTTGCAAGGTTAGTCAAGATACATTAGGATGGTTCATCAATGTTTTGCTGTTGAAACAAACTCTACTCTTGCATGAGTACAGTGTGCCTTGATGAACTAAAGTAAGATCACGTGCAAGTTCCTGGCTATGTGATGTGAAAGAAATACAGTAATGTAACCAAGGTCTTTTATTTTCATTATTTTAAACCTTGTAATTAGGCATTCATTATTACATTTATTGCTTGAATGCATCTAGAGTGGAGCCAGGAGGTCAACTTTGGTTGCCCTTCGTGGTGAAACAGTTAACTATATTATATATTTTATATGCAGCCCCAAGATGATTCCTCCACTCAATGAGGCCCAGGCAAGCCAAAAGGTTGGACACCCCTGGTATAGGCAATGCTTGCTGAAAAACGAGTCCACTGCTTCACAACAGCATATTAAGCTGCCTTGAAGCTCAGAGTGAAAGTAACCTAACCGTCGGCACTATTTTATGCTCCTTAAGTAGTGCTTTTGTGAGTGCAAAAATAAATGAGACAGACGTGTGTGTGCGTGTGTGTGTGTGTGTGTGTGTGTGTGTGTGTGTGTGTGTGTGTGTGTGTGTGTGTGTGTGTGCGCCTATGTGTGTTTATGTTCCTATTTGCATGTGAGTGTATGCATGCTTGTATGCATGGAAGTGTGTGTGTGTGTGTGTGTGTGTGTGTGTGTGTGTGTGTGTGTGTGTGTGTGTGTGTGTGTGTGTGTGTGTGTGTGTGTGATGCTTGTATGCATGGAAGTGTGTGTGTGTGTGTGTGTGTGTGTGTGTGTGTGTGTGTGTGTGTGTGTGTGTGTGTGTGTGTGTGTGTGTGTTATGAAATCACAAAGTTGCTTAAACAATAGGATTTGTATTAGCATGCATTTTCTGAAGCACAAGTGTGTGTGTGTGTGTGTGTGTGTGTGTGTGTGTGTGTGTGTGTGTGTGTGTGTGTGTGTGTGAGAGAGAGAGCGGGAGTGAGATCAATGGACAACTGGCAGCAGCAGCAAAGAAGCTCAAAAAATCTGGATAAATCCTACAATAAAGGAGGACCAAAGGCTCGAAAATAGAAACATATTAAATACACCTGTTATAAAATTATAAAGTAGCTTAAATAATAGGATGTGTGTTAGCGTTATTCTGAAGGAAGTAGTCTGAAACTCAAATGTATGTCATTATTCAGTGACTTCACTCTCCAAAGATTAGCAACAAACCACACATTTTAGGAGTAAGGGACCAAAAAATTCAGTGTTACAAGGTTAGCGACCCAGGGGCCTTTCTATGTCTAGTCAAGTTTTCCCTGAAAGAATAATGATGTCCTGCATCCATATAGGACATTGAGAGCCAGGCATTTATAAGCTACCTCTGTCCATAAGGGACATGGGTGCCAGGCCTGGTGTAAATTTCTTATTCCCCATTCACTTATCTAGGTTGCACTTACACTGCGTAATAGAAGAATTCAGTTTCACATGGATGGGAAGCCTATTCCATAGGAGGGACAGTCTCTGGGACACATATCTGTCTCCACCATCTTCTGTTTAAGTAACAAAAGTCCTGACTGTAGCCCAGGTGACCAGAGTTTAAGTAGCTTATATGCTTGATGGGCTTGGCAAGAAGGATGGGCGTACCTATTGTGGAGAAGAGGAGAAGAGGGGACATTGCTAAGTGTCTCTCCAGTGGAGGATATAGAGCTCATTGCAAAGACACCAAGCTAGGTTAGGCAGAGGACAACAGCAGGCAAGGCCACCTTATGTCCTGGGGCAGGGCACATACTCAGGCTACTTACCATTGCCTGCCTAGCCAAACACTGATGTCAGCATTTAAGAGAGGGGCTTAGGACGAAGGGGAAAAAGTGGCCATCTAGGATGATGGAACCACTCCCAAATCCTATTTCACTTCTCAGCTGAGTATAAAATCCAGGACCCCTCCCCCATAAGCTGAGAACCGGGATATGAAGGAATAATGAATCAACATATCAACAGAAGGGTGGCTTGACAGTTATTAAGTGCCAACTGAAAAAAATGGGAAAATAATGTTTATGAAGCTGTAGCCTGGTTGGGGGGGGGGGGGGGGGTTGCAGTGTGAGAGCTGAGAGTACAAATTTGAAAATCATAGCTACACCCCTGGGCTTGATCATGTATATTACTTGAGTTGAGGCATGTTTGATCACACACAATCAATTATCCATGCTGCTATCACACAAGATTCAAAAATATCAGGCTCCCCTCTTCCATATATGCTACTTTAGGCAAGAACATGGGTTAAATAGAGGGAGCACAGCCAAAGGTAGCCTCCAGCCTTATGCTGTGGTGGAGCTTTATTTCTATATTTTCTGTATTTTTCTAATCTACAAAAGTAGAGTATGAAAAGCTTGCATGTTGGTTGGGAGTTGCCCAGCCACTGGCTGCGAACTCATGTTTGCAGCACAATATTTGCATGCATCTGTTTGTGATGTATCCAAGCTCCTCCTTCCCCTGCCATACTAAATAAAAGACACCAAAATTCTGCTTTCCCAGTAACCACAACCTGGAGGTCAACGCTAGTGATCTCAGGTCATGACATTATGAGTGAATGATTCCTGGATCTAGTAGAATTGCAGTATCTGAGAATACTGACTAGATTTTCATATACTGCGTTACTTTCATTTTATTTCCTATAGTTATTGGGAAAGACATTAGTACGGTAACAGGGCGCATCCTTCATATTTCATTTCATCCTCCAGATTTCCTCTTCTAATCTTCTGTTTAAGACACAATAAACAGTTTCTCTAGAAATTATTATAATCATATAACCAGTTTTAGGCACAACTGTATGACTTGAGCAATGAAGTGGATTACAATCCTAAATTCCTGGAGAAAGATTTCATTGGAAAAAAAAAAAAACAGTGCATCACTTCATAATATTAGCAAAGTATAGGTACTCAACTAGAGTCTAATACACTACAAATTGCAAAAGTTCAAAAGCAGAGGCCTAAAGCTGGCTGGCAGTGTAGTGGAAAAAATGGGCAGCCTGCAATATTTATTTTTATTTATGCATTTTAAGTAGGTTTGCTATGTTCTTCCTTTCTTATTCTCATCTCCAGTTCTTCTCTCTTTATTGAATTAGCTTACATTTATGTCAAGAATTTAGTTAAGGCTTTCATTTGCACTAATTTTCACTCACACACAGACAAGCACACTTGCTATTATGTCAATTTCCAATCTCTCATAAAGACGATATGTTATTAAAACCACCTCTGAGTTACATCATATTACATGACAGAACTACATCCAAAAATATGGAAAATGGAAAAAGCAAACTATCATCACAAAGTACATGAATATTTTTTTTCTAATTTAGACAATTAACAAATGTTATGATTTTTTTAAATATGTCTGTAGTTTGTACTGCAATAGATGTGGTGCAGTGATTATTGTTGCTGCCTCACAGCGCTTGGCTCCGCAGTTCATCTCTTGGCTGGGGTGTCTTCTCCATATTGTCTGCATAGCACCCGTACATCCAAGTGAGTTTTTATCAGATGCTAAGATTTCTTCCCATATCACAAAGAGAGGGTGCAGGTGAAGTGCTGATTATCCTACAAACTGCCTCTCACATGCACATGCTGTTTGTAAGTGTGTGGAGGTGATCTGCAATAGGTGATCCTACAAAGTGCCTCTCACATGCACATGCTGTTTATAAGTGTGTGGAGGTGACCTGCAGTAGGCCGGCACGCTGCTGGGGATAGATTATCTGCTTCAGCTCACCACAACCCTGAAATGGATTAAGCAGGAAATCTGAAAATGAGTGAATGAATGAATAATACACACAGTACCTAATTAGTGCACATATAAATAAGCAAATAAAATAAACATTACTGCTATGTCCCTGGCTTTCTGTCATCAGATCCACTGATTCTGGTACATCAGTCTGTTGAATGATCTTATGTCACCAGGGTTCTCCACTAAACCTTTATCACCCTGTTACATAATCCCAAGCCATTCTGTTGCTTACACTGTAATTCACCACTTACACTGATTTCTGTTTTCTGTACCTCACTACTTATTGGCAGCTTTCATAAGCTTGATGCTAGTCAGGCAGGATTTTGAACCCTTCCTAAAATAAATAAACTGTATATTGTAGGTTAATGGGCTGCACGCTCACAGAATGACACTTCCTTGTTAGTGTTCTGTGTCTCAGAAGAAAAGGTCATGTGTGACACCAGTTTGGCATTGACTGGCCCTTTAATGTAGCTGTGTGAAGGCCTGAATAGCCATTATGGCAGATTTTCTTCTGAAAAAATTGCTTTCATTGTCTGGAGGCTCAGAACCAAACATAATTACCCTTGAAAATAGCCACAGCTGACATGTAATTTCATACAAAATCAGTTCTGTTACCCTTCAATTTGTGTAATTTGACATTACTGGGAGGAAAAAAAGGGTGTCTGCACACAATAGATGGACTGACTTTTGTTTAATGTCATGTTTTGCCTTACAAATGTCAAAAAAGCATTACAGGATTTTATAACTATAAAATTCACCCTTCAGAACTAGTTTTGTCCTGTAGATATCAGTATGACAGCATTTTACACACAGTGTCTAACACATCATGAGTTCAAAACTAGCCCTGATTGTCTAAATGTTTGCAGTGTGTTGCACTATAATCAACCACACTGATATCTAAAGAGAGAATGGTTAACAAAAAAATCTGATAACAAACAGATAAAAAAAACATTCAGAGAACTAATAAAAATCTGTTTGATGTGTAAGGTTGTTGTTTGTCTTTTTGGCTTTTCCCAGTTAGGGGTCACCACAGTGGAACTCCGGTCCACTAATGATTGGCAGTAGATTTTTTTATGGTGCCAAGTTACCAGCCCAACGCCCAACCTTCAGCGAAGGCACACCCATTCAAGCATATCTTTCGGAGGCCACTCGACTGTGGGGAGGACATGCAGACCCTACACAGAAGGCACTCCAGCCGTGAATCGAACAGGAAAACCTCTTGCTGTGAGACAACAACGCTACCACTGTACCACCGCAGCTTCCTGTTTGATGTGTAAGGTAAGGGATAAAAATTGCCATGGGGTTTAGGTGAGAATATGTTTGAGGTCACAAAAATATTTCTTTTATGATAAGTTTTGTCTGAAAAAAAAAAAAAAAAGTGGAATTGCATTCTAAACTTTTCTGCACAATAAACTTAGTGAAATAAGTATTAGTAGTTCCCATAACTGTTTCAGGAATATATTGTACTAATACAAAAAGTAGGCCTTGTTGCACATCTCAGTATAAGTACCAAAATACCAGTTCCTGTGCAAGGCCAGCATCAGACCATCAGTGGTTTGTCATACAACAACACTAATGCTGGCAAGAATGAACTGTCTGAATATGCTATGGGATACAGATGGCCATGCTGACACCATTGTGTTTTGGACTGCAACAAAGTGTGGCTCTTCTTTTCACAGTTGTGATACTCTGCCCATAACTGGCTATCCTTTTTGTTTTCTAGGTACTTTTAGCTCCTGTTCTTGCCAACCATCATGCCTTCCTTAACTGGATTCTGCATCATTTGTTCCATGTACTGAGTAATGCTAGTATGGGGATGAAAGCTATCTAGATGTGGTCATAACCCAGGCAGCCATGAAGGTTGTTTAAGGAAGTCACATTAGACAGGGTGTAAACCTTCACCTGGGCAGACAGACAATTGACCCACAGCACCAAAGGGATCACATTATTCCCTCCCAATGCAAGCACATGCTTTCATGTACTCATGAGTACTGCCAAAGAGGCTTGATGACTGACCTCTCACCCACAGGCTCTCCATCGCAGTGACATCCCTCCTACAAGGGACTGTGGCACTGAAAAGCCCCATTCTATCCTCCAAGGATACATATTTTCACTCTCCCCAGGCCAGCTCCAAGACTTGCCCAAGCATTTAGTCAAATTCAGATCATTTATAGTAAGTGCTAAGAGAACTGCCTGGTCTTCATTCCTTAAAGGAATGTTATTCAGTCTTTTCACATTTGCTCATGTGTCTTATATATTTTTTCAGAGGCAGAGTAATCTACTGTCATATTCCTCAACAATTAAAAAGCCTTCAGACCTCGTTTGTATTCTTGTCCATTTCATGTTATCAATCTAACTCAGGAAAAGAGAAAAAGAGAAAATCTGTTTATGTAATAAACAGCAGACTGTGGCACCATACTCCTAAATGCTTCCTTATACAAGAAAATGCAAGTTTAAAATACAGCTACAAATGCAATCTTCATATGATGTGTGTGCATGCCACACAAGTCTTTGTGTACGTGCATACATTTTTTGTTTACTAGCAACATTAAAAAACAAAAGCTTTGATTAACTGATATGATAGATATAGCAGAATGATTAATGTCACAGGTTGGCCTACACATCCATACTCATGTGCATTAGCCATGAAATACAAAGATAAACTCACAAATACAGGTATAGTTAAATTTCTTACATTTGATTACCAGTTTCAGTGTTTTGTTATGTCAGCCAATATCTGTGCCACAGGTGGTGGGGATTATGTGGAGTGGACAGAGGGCACTGAGAGGTAAAACAGAGCATTTCAAGTATGCTCACACAGGTAACTCAATATTCTTCAGCTAATACTGGTCCCTGACCACTATTGACTTATGGCCGCCAGGAATCTATATTCAAAATGTTAAAGACTAGTTATTTTCCCTAAATATGCTGAGATATCACTTCCCTCATCTAAAAAGCTTCCTGTGTATCTAATCTAGTCCGTTAATCCGAAGTATTTTTTTATTCCATGGAGAATAGTCAAAATTGAACATTTTCTCATGTGCCTGTTACACAATTATTCAAATTCCAAATGTAAAAAAAGATAAATACATTTTCACAAAAAACAGACACATAATTTCATTAAGCTGAAGTTCAACCTTCTATAAACATAAATATATAAGTAATGGTGGCTAGTATATTCAGAGCCAAAACAGGTTATAGATGAGGTCAGCAGAATTAGGGATAAAATCCCGATGTCTCATGAGAGGCAGCACATACGGCCTTCTCCTGTAATACACAGTAATGATGAAGACCTCAGCATTCTTCGGCTGCCTTTGGATATTATTGCACTGTGTACCTAAACATAAATGGCTACAACCACTTAATTAAAAAAAAGAACACAACTTCCAACTTTCTCCCTTCGGGCAGAAACTGTCAATAACCGAGGAGAATTTTGAATGTGAATACATTCATTGAATTTCAAACTAGTTTTTCTCTCCTTCATTAAGCACCCTGAGAAGCAGTAGAGAAGGAAAAATGAATATTTAAGTACCACACAGGCAAGGACTGCAGCTCTGTAACATATTGTCTGAATGCCACAGTTTTACTGCCCTACCACCAGCCAGAATATTTCTCTCACTCATTTTACTTGGTATTTAAGGTGCCCCCACCAGACTGCCCAATTACTACTCAGATGAAGTAATGGAAGATTTATACTTGATGATGAGAAAGTCACATACACATTCTCCATATTTTTGTCTCCTCATAGTTATGGGGACGCCGGCTTTAAATATCTTTATAGTCTGTTGTTAATTCACCATCATGCTCAGCCAGCAAGAATACCCTGCTCTATATTTCTTCCCTGTGACTATCCTCTGATCTGTACGTAATAATAAATCTCCCTTTCTTGGCTATCCATTTTCATGCACTGCCCAGTATGTGGAGGTAATTCTCATTACCCAATAAACATCCTGTGCCTCTCACCTGGTTCATTAAACTTACTTGTAGGTTTCTGTTTCATGCTGAATAGTTGAAAATAGACATTTTATGTTAGTGTTATGTAGCTATCCACATCCAAAACTGAAATGAAGATGATGTAAATGCAGTTTACAGATGAATAATCTAAGAGGCTACTGACATTGTTTGAGTTTCAAAGGCCACTTCTGCTGCAAGTAACACTGGTAGGATTAAGACAGATCATAGTTACAGAGATTAAGGACTATGAAACAAATATTATAGACTGTCTCTGTCATGTATACACTAGTATTTACCGGCAACAAAATTTTAAAATAATACACCAAACCAATGATGAATGTAAAATGTAGTGAAAGTAGATATAGGTGTTTTATGTTTTTCTAATAAGAATCAGATTCAATCATATTTACTTGAATGCCAATTTCACCAAAGAGCAGGTAGGTATTTGAAGAAGCCACAGAACTTTAGATGTTGTAGGATTTTGAAGTTATCATATTTACAAAAGTAATGGTTTAGCGAGTACAGGAGGTTTACATCTGCAGAAACATTTGCTTTTTCTTTTGTCATTAAAACCGACATCTATTGCTTACTTCTTTCACAAAGTACAGGTGAAATGTAACATGATTTAATGAGTTGCTATGAATCCACTGAAGAGGGATAACAGCCATAGTTTAAAAATGGACAGGTGAAAAAAATGTAGGTACAACATATGGATGATGCAAATATCAGGGGTGGCTACTAAGGCAGAAAAATTAACTTCATGAGCAAAGAATTTCCAGATTCTACAGTATAAGGCCTACAAAAAAATCTACCAAGGTTACCACATTCCATTACCATGATGGCACTTACGGGTACAGAATTCTCACAGTTTCCCTCCCCCCAAGTGCTTATTCACTACACCCACACTCGTGTTCCTACTAATAATAAACACTTGAATGAATCTGAGTAGCCACGGTTGTAGAGGTTGTGTACCCATTTCAGAAAACTTGTACACTACAGCTAGTGAATGTGTCAGCATAAGTAGTGTAGAGGGCTATCTAAGACTATGTCAACCAAAACTGACAGTAGTGCTTATCTGTTTATCTTTGAATGGCCTGATAATGGCCCACACTACTTCTCAGAATACATATACTATAAACACAAAGAATCCATAAGGTAGATTTACTTTCTAGCTTTTCCTGCGCCTTGCACAGTTTTAGTGCACTACAGTTCATAACATAAAAATTTAGCACAATGAAAATACCTGTTTTATACAAATAGTAAAACTCTCTAAGATCTGTAATTACTGCTTATGTAACATTTAAGTATTGGCAAATGCCTAGATTTGAGCACACCACCAGAAATGCATTCAGTTTTCAGGTGCTGAATTAGAAATATTAAGCTTCCCTCTTCTCAGCTGAAATTCTATCCTGTCTGCAGCACATCTACAGTATCCTAGTCATATCTCAGGTAACATCTTACGCAGTAAAGAAGTTGAGACAGCTACTAAAATAATCGTTTTCACTCTGTTCTCATGCAACAATTCATCATCTGGAACACAAACGCACAGTGGCATTTTTTAACAGTTCTTTCTTCAGAATCTGTGTCCTAGTAATAAACAAAAAAATGTTATTTTTGTCTTCATGTTTCCCCCAGCTTGTACAAGACAAATAGTCCTGTTGTTTTACAGATGTCTTAGCAAACTTTATCCTCAAAATGCAGGGTGATTTGTATGCATACCGAAGCATTTAGACACAGACACCACATGGACACGCTCGCACGCGGGGTCTGCACATACTTCATTCTACATGTTCTGTCTTGGGTATTGATTTACAGAAAATAATACATTAAATCTGACTGCAAGATGGACTGTTATAGAGAATTAGCCCAGATATATTAGAATGCAAGAAAGAAAAAGCACAGAACAAGTACCAATCAGTTTATGTTTTGAGCCCTGCAATAGGGAAAATACAATGTGTTTTAAGCTCTGCTGTTTTCTTCCAGCACTCAATCGAAAGAAGTGATAAAGTCGGTGCACAATAATGTATTAATTTATTAACACTTCACCTGCATTTTACAATAAGAGTACATTTCTCATTCTCCATGTTCTTTCTCTATATATACATCTTTCTCACTGTGTGTGCGTGTGTGTGTTTTTGTAATGGAAAATAATTCAGTTTAAAGTCAGGTCTTGTCCCTGCATCTTGTGTGTGTATAGTTTCCTTTTAGACTTCAAAGGCATGCATCGGATGAATTGGCAATCCTGATTCAGTCCTAGGTGTGCTTGTTAATGTGGGAATCTGTGCCCTACAATGGACTGGCATCCCATGGGAGGCTCATCTCTGCCTTGTACCAGTTGATTTCTGAGATCTTCTGCTATGACCCTGAATTGGATACAAGGTAGAGAAAACAAATGAATGGGTAGGATTACTGTACAAGAAAGGAGGAAAACATTAACTGACTTTGAAACAAACACTTTTCTAATACATTTCCTCACACACAAACATGTAAATATAAAAAAAAGATGCACTGTACAAGACACGAGTAAAGCCCCATGCATTTCTGATGCACATACATTTATGTAGAGAGAGAGTGCATCTTGATAACATTTAAAATATAGGTAAATATAAACTAATAAACCAAATATACATATAAAATCATACAGATGCTACACAAATAATATATGTAAAAATCATAAACTGATAACAGTGCTCTATGTGTATTAGAAACATATCTATTTTAAAGTTGTTTAGGGTTTTGCTCTCACTTCTGTAAAAGGCATCTTTCATGCCATAACCCCAACCACCCATAAAATGACAACATATATATATAAAATATGTAAGCATGAACTGATAAATCAAAAAAAAAAAAAAATATATATATATATATATATATATATATATATATATATATAAATCATAAGTATTTCTGTATAATACATATATCTGCACCCGTACACACATATACATATATGTGTATATATGGGTTCCCTTCAGATGATCGAAGTTTTAAAACTTCAAACGTTCTGAATGGAGATCTTCATGCAGCACATAATGGGAAATTTTCCCTTTTCCTTGCTGTATTGCAATCTCGAAGTTGGTATATTTAAATAGCAGGGGGTGTGGGGGGCACGGGGGCTTGCCCCCCCCAAGAAAAACGTCCAGGAAAATGTTTTTGTTTTTTTTCTTTCAGGTGTTCAAAGTTTTGAAATATATATATATATATATATATATATATATATATATATATATATATATATATATATATATATATATATATATATATATATATATATATATATATATATATATATATATATATATATATATATATATATATGTGTGTGTGTGCATGTATAGATATATATATATATATATATATATATATATATATATATATATATAGTTATTTATATACATACATACACACACATGCTCAGATTCTATATATGAAATCGTAAGCTGATAAACACTGGGGCATATTTATTAGAAAGACATGTTTTAAAGTCATATGTAATTTTGCTCATACATTGCATCTTCCGTGTCATAATCCTACTTTTCCGTTCATTTGCTATGCCTTTTTTAGCCAGTTCAGAGTTGCAGGAGGTGGGAGCCTATCACAGCAAGCAAAAGGAAGGAAGGAAGGAACCACCCCTGGATGGGATACCAGTTCACTGCAAGGCACACACTTCCACTCCCAAAAGCACACTAAGGACCAAATTAGGACTGTTAGTTCACCTGCCAGCATGTCTTTGAAATTTGGAAGGAAACCAGAGGCACCACTGAAAACTGACAAACATAAGAACAGCTGAAGTCCAAAAAGAAGGCACCAAAGCTGATAATCAAACATGGGACCCAAGAGTTTTGAGGGAGCAATGCTAAAAACTGCACAGCATTGCCAACCACTATTAATTGCAAGGACATGAAATTCTATAATTAAAAATAAATGTGAGATTAGGATACTTTGGATAGCAACTTTTTCCATGTGACAAGTGACTAAACTGATTAATATTTAAAAAGGACAACTGTAAGAAATTGTTCTTAAAGTAATGAGATTATTTTTCTCTACATAGAACCAAGTACAAATGCTATTTGCTGCAAAATAAACAAAAGATAAGAATGGGAATAGGGCATCTATGTGTCAGACCAACTATATACAGATGTACAAACCGATTACGGAACATGAAATTCCCCTTTCCTCTGAAGTGCTGCAAACCTTGAGTCAGTTATACAAGTACTAAGTAAAGGGGGCAAATGCCTATCATAGGATTGTGAGGGCTTTGGCCCTACATAAAAGCAAAGCTCAAATTTTGATTCTTGAAATGATCATTACACAGATGCCCCAGAGAGTTCTAATCTTAGGCTACAGTCATTCATCCTGCTGCTGTAGCATGGCCTTAAACTACGAACATCATTTGCACTTTGAGTGCATTTTATTTCAAAGACTGTTTCTGTTGTAATTAACATTTATAACAGTAAGATCAGGTGAAATGGAAGTAAAATGTAACTACTGCAGGACCTGCTGAATTGGAGCATTCAAGGTCTGAATAAAAGTTCACTGTATAAAAGTAGAATATGTGTGGCCTCTATTCCTCCTTCCTTCTCAACTGTCCTCTTGGTGGGTGTATTTGCATACATTCAACCTTATATAAACAAGAGTGTAGCCAGGACATTTGTGAGTGTAAACAGTTTTATGAATAAACCCCCCTACCACATGTACCCTCTCAAGCGTGTTCAGTTTTCACAACTAACCATAAGGATTATCATACCTCATTACAAGCTCCAAACAGAGTGAAATGTGTACAACTGTTTCGATTCTATTATGGTACTGGGCCTGGCTGCATAGAAAATGTTACGACTAAGATCTGTTAAATTTCCTTTTGTACCGAGTTTGATTCCGTTTCTTGCTGCAAATTTTGTGAAAGTCCAATTCACTTAACATGGCTTCTCTCCAAGCAGATGAGGTTACAATTCTATTACAGCTGTACGACCTGTAATGTATCAAGAGATTTTTCCCTATAGGAAATCAATGCTGGTGTGTTTCTGTTACAGTGCAAGCATCGATTCATGCATTTTGTAGAATTCTCTTTTCTTTGTTATTATACAGCTCCAAAGTTGATGTAAGGAGGGTGTGTGGGGGTTGCCCCCACATGGGAGGGTTGCAGGAATTGCACACTGCAAAAAAAAATGTTTGTTGTTTTTTTTGTCAAAGCTTAGACTGGTTATGCTCATCTTGTTGCATCTTCAAACAGTGGTTAGTCGGGGATATATAGCAGAAGTACTACAGCTGTTAAGAAGCATCTGTCTCCTATTTAGTAAATGAATTTAAAAAATTAACGTGCTGTATATCTGTGTAGAACCTTCTAACATCTACTGTCATGTAGTTGTAGTTAAAAATCCTAGTTCACACCTTCCAATTTTACCAACAGATCATCATCACTATCCGTGCTATGTAATTTTTGCGTCTATATCATGTTATCGAAATTTTACTACATCAAATCACTAAAGGTCGGCCTCTAGTGATCGATGTAGTAAAACATTAAGCAACATTAAAAAAAAAACAAACAAACATAAAAACTAACTAGCGTAACCTCCACTCCCCCTACTTAAATATTCCAACTCCAAGACCGCACTACATTTAGATAAATAGAAATCTCCCCCTACAGAGATTTCCGTTTACCTACATGATGTTCTTCACTTTCGATGTTGTGCTGCCGACAATATCAGCTTCGATATTGTCGGCTTTTGACATCGTGAAGTAGACCCGCAAGGGCAAGTTAATTAGAAGAGTCATAAATGCTGAAGTTTTTGCATGCAGTGCATTTTGTCAAACAACACTCAAGCTACAGCTTTATTACTTGAGGAGCAAGGTTCTGGTTATTATTCTGTGCTTTACTATTTCCTTTTAATATAAAAATATGACAATCAGTGCTGCCTAGCATAACTGTGAACCTCTTTGTTTTAGTTCAGCAGTTTAGAGCATAGGAATAAAGCTATGAGCTTCATCCTGGGTTCGATTCCTTCAGTTTCCACTTGCCTGCTGCATGATTCTGAGCAAGTCACTTAACCTGTGATTTCAGGTAAGCCCTCAAGAGAGGCATTTGTGCTTAGTGTGTTTAACCAGTTAACAAATAAATGAAATACAAAACAATTTACAGACTCTATAGACAACATTAAAAGGATTGAGGAACAAAAGTAGTGGTATTTCTAACTTAGGAATATTAACAATCTAGGGGGTCTTGAAAAGAAAGTAAAATAAATATACAAGTCTATAATTGGTGGAATCTTAATAGAAGTTCACCTGTCTGGCAGCCAGGATCTACATAGCTGAGGGCAGCTGACTGAATCCCTACTGATCAAAAGCTTCTATCATCACACAAGGTGCAGGCCAGCATTGCTAAACTGCAATGGTGCCAAAATGCATGGCTACCAAAGACAGAGAATATTACTATTCTGTCTACGGTGCAAACAGTGTTGCTCAGGGTACAGAATAAGGGATGCAGCTAACAGAGGTAAGAAAGAGAAAGCACTGCATACATGAGAGGGACAGGCTAATGCTGATGAGCTCTGCCTTATTTGGTCACATAACTCTGGAAAGTGTGGCAGATGATGAGATATAATGTTTTTCTTGAAAGGCATGGCAACGGTGATTCACAAATCTGAAGACGGGCTGCAAATTCTTACTATGGTGGGGGACATGTAGACACTCCCTTGTTACAGCAGTTCTGTACATCGTGTTGGAGGCATTCCTCTGAAGTGTTGCTCACTGCAACGTGCCTTCTCCATGTGTATTTGGTAACTGAATACTACTGAGCTATGTAGTATATCTGATGATCAACCACATGAAACTACAGCTATCAGGAGGGGTTTCAGCCACGGATCAGTAATCCAGAACAGTCATTATTTCTGACCTTAATCTTTCTTAACAAAACAGAAACAATGACTTTAAGAAAGCAAAGCAAATCATATAAAAGAAAGAGAGATGCTACAAACAACTAATAGCAACAAGAAGTGCAAGTACTCTTTGTAACTCTTTGCAAGTATTCAAGCAGCCATTCCTTCTCCATTACCAAAAATCCATGGAAAGTGTATAGAGTTGCAGCTTGTCAAACACTTGATAGATAACCATCTCCTGTCCTCTGCCTAGCGCAGCACAGCCTCAGGCCCCGACACAGCACTACCACACTCTCCTTAATTTCATTCATCATATCACCATTCACAGGGACTCCACAAATGGTTTCTTATCTATTCCATGACTTTTTATAAGGTGTTTGACATGCTATCCCATCAGATTATTCTCCTTAGATTACCTCCATGAGGCCTTGACACCCCCGGACACCCCTACATTTCCTGGTTCTAACAGGTTACAAGCAGTAAAATGTCAGAATGAATGATCCCTATTCTTGCCCATCTCAGTCGGAGTACATAAGGCTCAGTTTTGTACCTCCCATACTCTAACAGTTTTTAATTGATGACCTCTACACTGCTATTAATGACCCAACTGTCATTCAGTATGCTGACAATGTTACACTAATAACCACAACTAAGTCCCTCCAAGAACTTCAGGGAAAGACCCAAAAAGCTTTTTCTTGTATAGGTATCTGGCTCAGCAATGCTTGCCTCATGCTGAATGCTAAGAAAACCAAGTTATTGCTTTTCACACCAAAATGTGTATCCTGTACAAAAAAACTAACTTCTCCATCACCTCATCAAACACTCATTTTGAACTTGTGTCCCAAACAAAGCTTATTGGTGCTGTTATGGTTAGTGACCTAAAGTTTGCTATCCAAATTCAACAAGCTATCAAGAAAACCCACAAAAGACTGGACTCTTATATCATAGCAAACACTTTTAAATTAGCAATGCCAAAAAAAATTGGTCTCTGCATATCACCTACCTTCAGTGCTACATGATTCCCACATCTACAACAAACGTCAGCAATCGCTACTAACAAAAATTGAACACTGTTATAAGAAGATAGCTAAATTTATCACTAATCAATCTGCTAAATCCCACCACTGCCTGTCCTTAAAACAGGCTGGCTAGAACTTAGAACTTCCTTACTGTCTTTCTATCATTCAGTCTGCAAGAGTTCATAACATAATCTACAAACCTCAAAACTGTCTTGCATTCCAAACTTTGGTGGAACCTTACACCTTTTCACAATCACTACACTTCACAAACAAATCCCTATTAATCATAACTGCAACTCACAACTCTGAGGGTCTGTCCTTGTACTCAAATGATGTCTCCAAAATCTGAAGTTCTATCCCTGCCACCATCAAACAATAAACCAAACAATCTAGATTTAAAACGTTTATAAAACAACACTTTAAAACACATGGCTCTGCTCTTGAACCTCCTCAGACTAGATTATCCTGGCCCTTATATGCCTACATTACCCTTATATACCTTAAAACAAATTTACAATGTAAATTTCTTGCTGCCTTCTATCCCTTTGTCCTTCATGTCACTTCTACTGTCTCTACTTATCCCGACAAGTTTTTCCCTCCAGCAAAATTCAGAATCATATTCACAACCTTCTACATCTACCTCAACTTTACTAGAACCTTCTTTTTCCTCTATATCACCTAACAAATATACATACTACTTTTATCTTTCCTCAACTACTCTCTGCTTTCTACTCATCACCTTCTCTCTGCTTGTTACTCGCATCTCCCACACCTCATCTCTCTTATTTCTACTATCCATAAACGTAAAATTATAATTTGATACTTTAAACCCCACTGTGTATGCCAGCTTATCTTGTATTAATATGTAATTACTCTATATCTTAATGGTTACAGATTCTAATACAGCTGCATTTTAGTTATTGTATGCCTAATACTGTAACTTTATCCTTTACAATTTTCTATGTTGTATAAAATTTCCTAGCTTTCATGGAAAAGAAGCTTACCCAGCCCTGTCAGAATGCCTTAGTCAACAAAATCAGTAAATAAAATAATACATTTTCAAATAACAAGTTTTAAAGAAGCCTAGCCTCTTCGACTTCTTCAGGTGCTGTAAATACATACTCCACAGTGCACCAAATGAAAAGGAAACAAAACATGTATATAAATTACAGTGTGCTGAGGAAACCATGCATATAAATTACAGTCCGCTGAGGTTACCATGTATATAAATTACAATGTGGTGAGATTACCATGTATATAAATTACAGTGTGCTGAGGTTACCATGTATATAAATTACAATGTGGTGAGATTACCATGTAAAAAATTACAGTGTGCTGAGGTTACCATGTATATAAATTACAATGTGGTGAGATTACCATGTATATAAATTACAGTGTGCTGAGGTTACCGTGTATATAAATTACAATGTGGTGAGATTACCATGTATATAAATTACAGTGCACTGAGGTTACCATGTATATAAATTACAATGTGGTGAGATTACCATGTATATAAATTACAGTGTGCTGAGGTTACCATGTATATAAATTACAGTGTGCTGAGGTTACCATGTATATAAATTACAATGTGGTGAGATTACCATGTATATAAATTGCAGTGCGCTGAGGTTACCATGTATATAAATTACAATGTGGTGAGATTACCATGTATATAAATTACAGTGTGCTGAGGTTACCATTTATATAAATTACAGTGTGCTAAGGTTACCATGTATATAAATTACAGTGTGCTAAGGTTGCCATGTATATAAATTACAATGTGGTGAGATTACCATGTATATAAATTACAGTGCGCTGATGTTACCATGTGTATAAATTACAATGCGCTGAGGTTACCATGTATATAAATTACAATGTGGTGAGATTACCATGTATATAAATTACAGTGCACTGATGTTACCATGTATATAAATTACAGTGTGGTGAGATTACCATGTATATAAATTACAATGTGGTGAGATTACCATGTATATAAATTACAGTGTGGTGAGATTACCATGTATATAAATTACAATATGGTGAGATTACCATGTATATAAATTAAAGTGCACTGAGGTTACCATGTATATAAATTGCAGTGCGCTGAGGTTACCATGTATATAAATTACAATGTGATGAGATTACCAGGTATATAAATTACAGTGTGCTGAGGTTACCATGTATATAAATTACAGTGTGCTAAGGTTACCATGTATATAAATTACAGTGTGGTGAGATTACCATGTATATAAATTACAATATGGTGAGATTGCCATGTATATAAATTACAGTG
This sequence comes from Protopterus annectens, assembly GCF_019279795.1. Taxonomy (NCBI): domain Eukaryota; kingdom Metazoa; phylum Chordata; order Ceratodontiformes; family Protopteridae; genus Protopterus; species Protopterus annectens. The sequence goes on along the minus strand of NC_056743.1, from coordinate 886,315,002 downwards.
TGCTAAAGTTACCATGTATATAAACTACAATGTGGTGAGATTATCATGTATATAAATTATAGTCTGGTGAGGTTACCATGTATATAAATTACAGTGGACTGGACACTCTTTGTTAAGGGCCTTAGAGTAGCTGATAAGAGTTGGCTGGCGGCAGTGGAAACTACCTTGTAGCCTGGGCAGAAAGGGGTATAGCTAGTAAACTTGTGCCAGCTTTTCCCAGGAGTGTGCATGTTTGTATATTAATCAAATCTTAAAGAGTGTGTGTGTGTCAGTTACTTGGGCAGGGACACGAAGCACTGGTTGGACAGAGAGGGTACTGGAGATCTTGGTTTGGCTACTCAGCTGAGATCTCAACTCTATAGCTGTGCCAGTGTGGGAGGTCTTATTGGGGATCTGAAGAAAGAGGGAGAAATCAGCCCCAGACTTACTGTGATCTCTGTGTAATCTTAAGGGAAATTGTACTTTACTGTGTGTGTACTTGTCATCCTCCCATTATGTACATCCCTCACTGTTGTCAGTGGTGAGGATTGAGACTCCTTGATTACTGGTCCAGTGCTGGGGTGTCACAGTGAGATTACCATGTATATAAATTACAGTGTGGTGAGGTTACCATGTATACAAGTTATGCTGTGGTGAGGTTACCATGTATATAAATTACAGTGTGGAGAGTTTACCATGTATACAAGTTACACTTTGGTGAGGTTACCATGTATATAAGTTACACTGTGGTGAGGTTACCATGTATATAAATTACAGTTTGGTGAGGTTACCATGTATATAAGTTACACTGTGGTGAGGTTACTACCATACTGCACACTGTACAAAGAGACAAAAGCTGCACACACTAGTGTGCCAGCTATTCTAATAACACTTGGACACATACGTACAATAGCACACAATCCTGAGCTAATCGGTCACAGATACAGTTCCCCTTCTGCACTTCTAGTGGACTGTAATGGTGCAATTAGCACACTATACACTGGACTTCTATTACTCTTTTAACATAAGGTGGACTTGTTAAAATAAATAAACATATGCACACATTGGTATAAATGGTATATGTCTGGCTATCTCCATATATCTATCTGACTTACAAGAGAGTTTCAGAGACCCTTTGTTTTTAGCATTGTTCCCTTATTCCATTCTTTAGCACTTTCATTGTTTTCTCACCAGTTTGTTGATCAGATAAGCTCACTGTACAGACTCTCCCTTTTCCTGGATGCCTCAGGACCACTGTTTGATTAAGTGACTTGTTCAAAGTCATACAGCAGGGCAAATGAAAGTGGATGGAATCAACCCCCTTCGGCTGGGCACAGGAAGGCGTTTATTAACAGCTCAGAGCCTTGGTCCTCTGCATTAAATGCCAAATGGCCTTCTTTGCTCTGAATCGAGCAAATACTTGCAGCAAACATTCCGCAGAGAAGCTGATCTACTCATCTTTGATGTTCTGCTGAGGCTGTGACTTTTCATGGCCTACTTACACATTGCTGAATGCTTCACCAGGCTACCTAGAAATTATGTCCGGAAATGCAAAAAGAAGCATATTCTCAGAAGAAACCCATGACAAAAAAGAAAATCCTACTCTTAGTCTAGCCTTATAAAGTTTATTTATAGTGAATGCTCCTAAGACTCACGATAGAAAATAAAAATAAGAATCGGATTGCTGCTAGAGCAAAACAAAATAAATAGCGAACCACATTAACATCAGAAAGACCTAAAGTAAGACCCCTTCAAACCCTTTTAATATGTTGACTCCATGGTCGCACAGCTGAGGGGTAAGGGCAAACACGTGAAAGTTGTTAGAATCTTCCTGCACCAAGTCTTAGCAATCCTACTGGCAACAAAATGAATTTTGAACTTTAGCTGCTGTTCACATAAGTGACAATAAACTATTAAAAAATAATAAAAAAATATGTTTAAGACCATAAAGCATGAAAAATTAGGAAAAAATATATGGTATAAGAAATTAACAACCTCTATTCTGTCTTTTTAGTGGAAGTGACGTATTTTAGAGGTTCACGCAAGTTTTTCTCAGTTCCACCTCCCTCACTGGCCATGCACAACTTGTATTCCTCACAGCATTCACACATTGAGGAACACTGCTCCATATGTATGGTGCACCAAGGTTAGGGCTGGACACCCTCCAAAACCACATCGCCTCTCTCGTGAAAGGCATGCAGCCCACACCACTTCCTTCCCTCTGTTCCCCCACAGCATCCACACCAAACGCACAAAATGCTATTCAAGCTCAGTTCACCAGAACCTCTGCCAGGGATTTACCTCCTGCACCAATGAAATGGCAGCAAAACCCTGTGTACTTCTAGACAGAGTAGGGAGGTTGTGTTGATCTACATAGAATGAAACACCAATAAAAAGTTATGCTTATACTGACAACAGCATGCACATGGGTTCACATAAACTGCTACTTATTTTGATAGACTCCCTTAAGCTGAGATAAAGAATGGTATGGAATTCTTTGATTAGAACGTATGCATTTTTGACAATCGAGATGTGCAACATGCATCTTTGAAGACTGCATTAAAATTATCTGGCACTATGTGGGACAATCTGGTTGCATTTTCCTTAGATAACATATCCTAAATGCTAGGGAAAAACAGAGATTAAAGAGAAATAACCCAAGCAATATGCCTGTGCAAGGTGATTGGTTAGCTGCCAAAAGTGCAGACCCATAGAGGATTTCCTAACTCACATGTTTTGCTCAGCCAAGGTTGCTGTAGTTTACAGCAGATTCGTATTAAACTGGTACAAAGGGTATAAGCTATGGCCTGCAAGAAAAGTACAAGAATGATTTTATAACTTTGCCTGATGGACCTCATCTGTAGTTAACAAATCCAGAAGCACAAAACGTATCTCTGTAAAGCAGGCCACATATCAAAAGGCTTCTTTGGAGTGAAACCGGTCTGTTTAAAATAAAGGGTTATTTTATTCCCTATTTGGTGCTGGCCGTTTGTTTTCAGATATATTGTTCACTTGGACCGTTGCACTTGCCGTCCGAGCAAAGATTTTGTTGCTGTTTCCCATAGCAAAATGAAGCATACTGGCCAGTAAACTAATGATTTTATGCTTATAGTGTAGCTAGCCGGAATAAAAAGTCTTCACATATCAGACTTGTTTTTAGTAATACATCTAACTGCATTGTCACACTAGAATGGAAAACTAAGATTAACTTACCTTATAGTTCCCAATAAGCCAAAAATAATTTACTAGGCAGAAATTTATTTTCAATGAAAGATGACAGAAGGATTAAACCATATGCAAAGGAATGTAAACACGTCTTTAAATATTTTAGTCTACAGATGGAGCTCTAAAAGTTACAATATTGGCTTGAGAATTTATGCTATCCCATTGTTCTTTACTATTTATAAAACAGTGACAAAATAATATTGTATAACTGCTGAACCTTGTAAATATGTATTTTGTTTGATGGTACTCCAGAACAGTTTTTAATTTTTTTTTTTTTTTTTTTTTTTTTTTTTTAAGAAAAACAGAGTAAGAAAACATAACTCCATACATCCATACACAACTTGACATTTACAGATATGAGAAAACATGTTCTTTATTGTCTTCACTGATATACTCTCCTTAGCGATTACTGTCCGCATTTTGTTTCATATAGTAATGATACTAATACGTGTGCTGCCAGCAGGTGATTCTTCAGCTCAACGGATCACCTACTCTGAGTTCAAACAGATGAAAGCCCTGCAGCCTAGTCCAGTCTGTAGAGTAGGTCACTGCTCCTCAGAACCTCATCCCCTGCTTCCTACAGCACAGACTGTCAGAACCTTGATAATATCTTCTCTGCTCTCAGGTATCCAAATGATGAAGCTTAAGGCCTACACTGGGCTTCACTGAGACCTGCCTTTCAGTGAGCTGCACAGCAACCTCAATGCTACTGCTAGCACAGCTGCCTGCCTGTGGTCAGCTTTGCCAGCATCCAGCTGCTGGTATCAGGTGGGACTATTTCACTCATTTTTCACAACACAAAGTCGGGCTGAATGTTTTGCTTCTTTTAATATACTAGATAATAAGCATGGTGCAGGTTATAAGTGCTTAAACTTTTAATATCTTAACAATAAAGCTCAAGATATCATTTTTGGTTATTTTATAACACTGAAATTGTATAACTTTCTTCACCTGTAAACAGCACTGATTACAATTTGGCAGCACTAAATATCACTGAATTATAACTGCTTGAATACAACATATTGAAAAATTAATTTATTCTTTTTCCAATATCTGCTTTTCTCTTAGTAAGGGCTGAGGGGTAGCTAGAGCCAATGCTGGCATTAACAGTCATATTCTGGAACAAATGACTGTCCCTTACTGGAACACAAGGGCACATGGATACAAGAATACACACACATGTGTGCATGCACACATGCATACAGACACACACGCACGTGCACACACGCATGCACACACACACACGTACACCCACACACACGCACACAAACAGGCACTTGTTCACAAGCCATTAAACATTTCTCCTTTTGCCATATCTTTGGGATATACAACAAAAACACAGCATTGGTAAAAACTGAAAGAGGTAGAGGAAGGACATGCAGATGCCATGGAGAAGGTTCTCCAGTTGAGAACCAAACCATCTAAGGAAGCACTGTGAGGCATCAAGACCACCTGCTGCGACAGTGTGGGTACCTGCTCGTGACTCACCGCTGACTTAAAGACAGGCAGACTTGAATCAGTGAAAAGCATCAGTTATCCACATTTTATACCTTACCAAAAGGTTATTCAACCTTGGAGTATAACAGTTAATAGGTATATGACTGTGTGGGTGGCAAGCACACTCTACGTGTAGCTTGCTGATTCAATTCCAGTCACTGAAATGAATCTGTTTTAATATGGTTCACTTAAGCACATGTTGATTTCAGAAACCATATTCATCACCGTGCCACCTGTTATTGAAACATGATTCCTTGAAAGCAGACTGAAGAGAAACTACATAAAAATCATCTAAACTGTTGCAGAAGGACAAATCTCCTTGCATCCGATGTGAGTGCAATGCATCTCACACTCTACTCTAATATTCTAATTCCAAATTTTAGCAGCCTCAAGGATAAATAAATACTGTAATTTTTAGGTACAGAATCTTGGATAAGGCATATTTAAGTAAGGAAGTGACTTTTTAAAGGGTAGTTTTGTCCACCTTACTTCAGTGACCATCAGGCTTGCTGTTATTCATAAGATCCAAAATGTTCATTATTCATTCTTTCCCACAGGAGGTAACTTTCCTATGGCACATTCATACCACTGCCCAGAGCAACAGCTGAGCAAGGAAAACTGGAACTGGCACTTAACCAAATCTTGGGGTTGTACTTGTTGGATCCCTGACATCAATGCACATCTCTTGTACCATTCAAGGGTAAATCATGGCTGTGTCACTTGATTCCATGTATAATGGACACTACAAGAGTTCCCTGCCCCCCCCACTTTAAAGCCAGGGCTCCAGCTTGATCTCTGATCTCTGTCAGGGATTCTACCACTGGAATAATTACCTTTGCTATATATTCTGCCCTTCTGCCCAACAGAGATTAGCCTGCATTTTTGTATCACTCCTATCTTCCTCCACACCAGCTCCAAGAGGCACCCAAATGTCTATTCGGAATTAGTTCACTTGGATCGTAGTCAGGGCTTTATTATTCTATGTCATCACAACCTGTAACTATTTAAATAAGGAAATGCAATGGCAAGGTGAGGGCTTGCACACAGTTACAATTCAGAATATTCCTCATAAATTATAGTGAATTTATATAACCTAGCTTATTTTAAGGATATTATGCAATCCTGTGCTATGATATGGCATTTGGAATTTGGTAAACTTTGTGCATCCTATTTTTCAGTAAACTGTAGAATACAGTGGACACCATTTACACAGTAGATATTTTTAAGTTGTGTAACATATTCACCATTCACTGTTGCCTCTGCTACATGTAGCTATTACAGAACACCAATGATGCAACATCTCTCGGTGACCTCATCTTTCACACTGTGTACAACTTATCATTCTACCAATAGCTCCTTATAAGTTCAAGTTCACTAGACTGTCAAATACTAAATTATATACATTCTGATTCCTAAGAGTTGTAGTAGTTTATATTATGAGAGTGGATTGAAGTGACTTTTTAGGTAGGTGCAGCATTTAACTTGTGGTCATGTGTAGCAATCACACAGCAGTGGGTAGTTACATGAACACATGTAACTGTGTGTGACATATCTGCTGCAGCTGGAATCATAAAATTAAGTGGTAAGATTCTTATTCAGAAATTGTCATTGCCATACCTCTGAGTTTATAATAACAAGAGTTTTGGAACCCTCAGCATTGCCTTTTCCACTAACATAGGATTACCAGGAGGGTTTAAACCAGTTGTGCTGCTTGATGTTATATGACTTGGGCTGGATTCCAGACAAAATTTAGGAAAGATGCCATGCCAAGCACACAAACATTTACCAAACATATGTAATTCTGACAGTTTATGAAGGCAAAATGCAAATGAGGATCTTTGCAAACATACAGTGTCTTATGGGATTTCCAAACATTGTACAGCATCAGATCAGTTAAAATGAAGAAACACAGGAAGTGTAGATGCACTGTGGCAAAATGCTCACTTCTGAGAAGGCTGATCATCAAGTTAATGTCCTTAAAATAGCAGGTATCCAGCAAAAGTCAGAGGACCACTCAGTGAGGTAGGAGAAATGCTGCACCAAATAAGACTGCATCTCAACTAGCTTTCTGATCAAGAAGTAATCAGTAGAGACAGACTGGACAGACAGCTAGCACAAGTTGTGCATCAGGCATCAGTAAACACACACGACAGCAAACCTTCCATCACAATGATGATACACCAGGAATGCCCCAGTACTCCACACTGGCAGCAAACCTTCCATCACAATGATGATTCACCAGGAATGCCCCAGTACTCCACACTGGTGTCTCCAATCAACTGAAAGAAATCCTGATCATAATGTGCAATGATGATGGGAACCATATAAAGTCCCCATCAAGAGCAATTAACTGTTATGGGGTTATGGAAGCGTTTTGCAGCATAATGCGTCTCCCAGAGTTTGTGATGCCATCTAATGCAATTATATTGCCTTCAAGGCACAAAGCAGTGAAGACAAAAGAAATGCACATCAGCCTGAAAGAATATGAATTAAGCTAACAAATGTATCGTTACAGTACCCTAGCAGTGTGCAATATGCAAAGAGCTGGCAGCTGTGAGGTCTTATACTATAATTTTCGGATTATCATACTCCATATGGACCTGAAAGATGTGCAGTCTACAGCATCATTTTTCAGATTCCCATATTCCATATGGATACTTACTGGGTCTCTACACAGTGAGTCAAAAGGAATAGATAAAATCTAGTAACAATCACAGTAACTTGCACAGACAATGACATTGCAAAAATAGCTTCTTTATTATTACAGGTGCTAACAGTTCCCTTTTGCATTCATTGCTAACAACCCACTTCTGGAATCTACAGATAAAGGCTTAGGAGACCTATTATGAATTACACAAAGATTCGCGCAGGTGATACAGCATATATCTGGTTTGCTGATACCTAAATTCAGCTGCCTGGATTTAATCCTGGGTGTCCTCCCAAGAAAACAAACTAGATGATTATATGAGCCATGTTGCAAAATGTGATTATGGCCAAGCATAGCAGGCTCTTGTTCAGGGGGCTACCTACAAAATTGCATGCACCCAGACCAGAACATCAGTGGGGCAAAGAAACTGGCAGCAGGGAAGATGCTGCAGGATGAGCATTATGAATATCCAAAAGCTGCAAACTCAGCATATCCAGGCACAACTGACAATGTGACATCTGCTAGAAAACTATACACTATGACATGCCAGCTGTGCACACAGTATGAAAAGTAACATGACACGTGCATTTTTTTGGGGGGTGTGTTATTCACATGACAGTGGCAAGATATGCTGACCAGTGCATGTCTTTTTCTCCTGTGATATCAGACATCACTGACATTTAATTATAGAGTATAATATATGATGCAACTGTGATTATCAACCTAAACAAGATGGCACACTCACAGCATAGTTTTTGGGACACAACGTGAATTTTAAAAAGATGGCAGGATTAATGCAGCACTCAGACAGTCATCAACATTTCAGAAAGGGTTATTGACAGCAAGCTGATGGTGAGCAACTAGTAACCACATCCATAATCAAGCCAATGGGACCAACATCTCAGATATCATCAAGCGTTCTCCCACCAGAGTCCCTCTGTTATAGGGGAGTAGCAATGGTGGGTTGTAAAGGCCTAGACACAACTATATGTACAGCTGTATCTGAGTCTAAGTCAATCTAAGCCTGTGAGATGCTACAGGGGTGACACCACAAACCCATGCCATGCCTGCTGTGGTTATCTTTATGAGTGGCAAGTTTCAAACAGCATATCCCAAAAAGATTGTGTCTTACTATAGGTTCTAGCATATGTGACCTTCTGCAGGGCCTGCAGCCTGCCCTGCATCACTTCACAGTGGAACTCCTCTGCATCGTCATTCTATGGAGGGCTAATATACTGTCAGATGATCTGTCAGGGCATCTGGTCATTGGTTCTACAAGAATACAGAGATGTGAAGGCAGATAATGTAGCCCATCATCAGCAAGGTTCTCATGTGCACCACAATCCAAAGCAGGTGCACCTTCAGCAGCTACTGCTAGGACATCTCATTGAGAAGGTTCATTTGTTGTTGTGTATTGTCAAGCCACCATCAGCATCCCCTTGCTCAATACAAAGTCAACATGCAACTCTGTACATTCCTCCTTCATAATGTAACAAAACCACGACCATGACTGTTCTCAGCCACAGTGTGGGCACCTAATTTGCTGCCAAAAAACATGTTTCACGTGCCGCTGATTGTGGACAGTATGTCCATGACATTATCCTAGGCACAACACATTGGCACCACAGTGTCAGCAGCACTGTCCACAATATTAATGAATATAACCCCATGTCTGAGTGCCACTAATGGCATCAGAATGGCCACCACAAGCTACAAAACAAAATCATTTCAGACACTGGAAAAGACTATTAAAACATATATACAAGCATACTAGACAAGAACATTAACCAAATAAAACCATAAAACCCACTGAATGGTTATATACCTTGATTAAAGCATCACAGGTTAGTTACCCCTTCACAGATATATGTAGTTGTTATGACCTTTTGTACACAGATTAAAATATCTACAACCCCACTGGTGGCTGAGCACTATAGCTCTAATCTTGTAGTGTGTCAGGATCTGCACTGATGTAGTGGGGTTAAATTGCACATAATAGAATGTTGTGGTATAGGTAAAACTAAAAGGTATGTCAAGACAACAGTATTTCCTTGAATGCACACTAGGAACCCCAGCTTCAGTACCACCCTCAGGAATGGTCCAGACCACCAAGTGAAATCAGAAATTGTTTCATCTGTGAAAGACTGCAGGTGTTATGTTGGCTAAATAAATGGCACATCATGCTGTCTTGATGGAACACCAATGTGCAGCTCAACATGCCCACAGGAGGGGGGATGAACAGCAAGACCATGATATTTAGTGACTTGTAAGTCTGGTGGGGTAAGAGATTAACTAGTACACTCAGCATGGATGTGGAGCACTGGGGAGCTGGGCCAGATGAATGAGATTAAGGGGATCACAAAAAAGGGGGACTTCAGACATATCAGAAAGAAAATGTGTAGAAGTCATTTCTCTCCTACTCTAGTCCTTTTAGCACAAGGACCTGCAGAGGAATTTCTCATTTTATCAGCTTTATGCTTCTTTTTTCTTTTCTGTCAGTCTTTCTCTTTCTGCCTTACAAAGTCATCTTTACTAGCTTCAGTCTTAAACCTCGTGGTCAGAATTAAAGCAATGCTCAAGACTGAAGCTCTGTTGACAGTGGCTGCAGTGCACTGTTCCATCCTGAATAATAACATTTTTTTTTCTCATAGATGAAAGTAACAATGATATACAGACAGCACAAGCATTATTAAAATACTCTTCATTTAAGCAATGGACACATAAGGCATGCCTGTTTGGGGCAGAATTATTTGTATTTCTTAAAATCCTTATTCGGCATTATCGGCAAATTACTGAAAACTAAAAGGAACACAAGTATACCAGCAAATAAGTGAAGCCTTCAAACAGCAGCAATAAAATAGTAGCAGTGCAACAAAGTAGAGGTTAAGGTAAAAAAAAAATGCCAAGGCCTAAGGAGTGCAGTGAAAAAATTTTGAACTCTATTGACAAAGACAAAAAATAGAGGAAGTGAGAACTTAAAGTTGATTGGATTTAAGGAATGAACAAATGTGTAAAACTAAAGCAGTTTTAAAGATACAAACAAGCCAAAAACTCACAAAACTAAATAAAAAATCCCAAAGGCAGTCAACGAATGTAAAAACAGCTTGACAAACGACTGTAGACTGTATGCAAGTACTCAAAAGGTGCAAGCACCACTTTAATACATACAAAAAAAAACTGGTTAGCGCTTTCGTTTCACAATGTGTAAAACTTCATCAGAGCAGTTTTAAAGATGAACAAAAATGTTCTCATAAAATAAAGTTATTTCACTGATGATGGTGTGACAAGGGGAAATAAATATTTAGAGAGCAAGACAGTTTGCAGAGTGGGTAAAAGGGGAGAGACTAATAGCCTGGGAAAGTTTCAGTTACTGGGCTGAGTAAATGCCTGCAGCTTCAGTCATACTGTTAATGATGATGGACCTACTCATGGCAGATCCATGCAGACATTTGTCTAGGTGATACATGTAAGGTAACAAAATATTTGTTCAAAGCCAATTAATTCACTGCTACAAATTCATGTTGAGCAAAACTTTTTTATCTCATCAGTCATATGCACATATTTATGTAGGAAAGAGTGATAAACTTGCATGGCTATCCACAGTTTTATACATTTCAGTTTACATACGTCAGCTGTCAAACTTACAATGCCTTTGTAAGTGCTTCATTATGAACAATGTAATGGCCTCACCGTGAAGGCTCATTCTTTTACAGCCAATGTAGAAACCATACTTCAAAGGTGTGGTACTCTCTCTCCCATAATATATTTTATTATGTCTTGTAACATGTACGAGTTATTTAGGGAAAAGTTTTACAATTATCCATGTTGAAGAATTTCATGGGTGTAGCAGTTTGCCTTTAGCATTTTGATTACCCCACCACTGTCACCTGTTGGAATCTAGGCCTTTGTCTTCTACCTGATAATGCATGGCTGAGAAGATGAGCTCTGCTGCACGACTCAAAAATCAGTGCATGTCCACGTCACGTTAGCCCATTTCATGTTGTGTCTTTCGGCTTTTAGGGGTCGCCGCAGCGGAACTCCGGTCCACTAATGATTGGTAGTTGATTTTTACGTGCTGAGTTACTAGCCCTGATGCACAACCTTCAACGAAGGTACGCCCATTCACGCAGGTCTCCATGCAGAAGACGCTCTAACAGAGAATCGAACCAGACAGCGTCTTACTGTGAAGCGACAATGCTACCGCAGCACCACCACGGGAAGTCTAAATCTGAATTTCATACAAGTGAAAAAAAGTTCTACACTTCTGAAGCAAGGCACAGATTATAAATCTCTTCCTGAAATGATCAAATACTTGGATCAGTTCTTCTTACGGTACAAATGACTTAGGAATTGTTTATCTAACAAATGATGTCTGTAATTTGGAATGGTCTCCTTCAGAATCTGTAGGTAACAATACTGATACAAAGTTTCATTTTCAGCACAGATAATCTGGCCACTGTGTACATTTTGTGTAATAATAAAATAAGTATGGCACTGCATATTCAAACTTTCTCTACCCTCTAGCACTGGCTATCATATCATCTGTCAACAAGATGGCGTCTCAGTGGCAGCACCCCCGCAGATTCTGTTTCTGATGCCTCAGTCTAGTTTGACCATACTCAGGCTGTTCCCTAGAAGGCAAAAGAATTGTACAGCCCTCTTGACAGAGGCCCAAACACACATATTCATTCTTCGAGATTTACTACTTGTCTATGTGTCTTAGAATGGCCCCAATATAGTTTATCTGGTTCACTATGTTACCTTGCCTTTCTCTATTTTTGCTGTATGGGTCACATTTGTTAACATGTGACACTGATTAGTTTAGTAAGGTATGGGGATGCACCAAGATGGATTTTATGTGTGCTTACATAACAAATTTAACTAACTGTACCAATTATTTGTGTTTTTAATATTTAACTGAGGAATTTCATTAAATATTATCATGAAACAGGAATTGTGACCAGGGCTGGTGCTAGCATTTTGGGGCCTGCCAACAAGTTTCCCTCTGGGAGCCATACCCAGGAGGATGAAAGTTGTGACCATGTTGCTGCCACGCCCCCTTCCCTGTCAAGCTCCCCCTAGCACCCCTTCAATGATCACAGTATAAATTGTTAGTGCACACAGACCATTACAAAGACTTTTAGTGCAACTAGTACTGCATCAAGTTGCACACCGACTGGCATTTAGTACCAATGTTACATTATGGTAAGCCTCAGTACCACAGCAAGGTAACTACTCTCACAGAAGTATATGCACACACCAACTGGCATTTAGTACCAATGTTACATTATGGTAAGCCACAGTACCACAGCAAGGTAACTACTCTCACAGAAGTATATGCACACACCGACTGGCATTTAGTACCAATGTTACATTATGACAAGCCTCAGGACCACAAGGTAGCCACTCAAGAGATATACTTCCAGTGGTTGGCATTTTGTAGCAATGTAACATTATGGCAAGCCTCTATACCAAATCAAGGTAGCCACACTTACAGTCGTATATGTACACACTGTCATTTTGTAGCAATGTGCATTACAGCAAGCATCTACACCTCAACAAAGTAGCCATTCACAGAGTTACACACACTGCCTGGCATTTAGTAGCAATGTTACATTACAACAAGCTTCAGTACCACAGCAAGGTAGCCACTCAAGAGGTATATGCACAATGGATAGCATTTTGCAGTAATGCAATATTATTGCAGGCCTCTATACCACAAGTATCCACTCCCACAGAAGTACACACAGTGGCTGGCATTTAGTAGCAATGTTGTTACATTACAACAAGTCTCTGTACAGCATCAAGAAAGACAGACCCACACCCACAGAGGTACACAAAGACACCCACACAGACTCCCACACACAGGACAGTGATACCCACACAAGATAAAGACAGCACTACAGCAAGACTGAGCAGAGAGACTCACACTCACAGGACAGGGACACCCACACAAGGCGAAGACAGCACTACAGCAGGAATGAACAGACACCCCCACACAGACTCCCACACACAAGACAGAGATACCCACACAAGATGAAGACAGTATACTGCAATACTGAGCAGAGACACCCACTCAAGATGGAGAGAGTACTACAGCAAGACTGAGCAAAGAAAATCCCACACCCAGGACAGACACCCCCACACAAGACGAATTCATTACTATGGCAAAACTGAAAAGAGATAACCACACAAGACAAAGACAGTATTAGAGCAAGAATAAACAGAGAGACTCCCACACATAGGATGCAGACACCCACACAAAATGAAGACAGCACTCAGCAAGACTTAACAGAGACACTCACTCACAGGACAGAGACTTCCACACAAGTTGAACACAGCACTATAGCAAGATTGAAACACACAAGATGCATTAGACAGACAGACACCACCACACAAGGCAGCTACAGACATGCAGAGCAGTCAGACTGCAGTGGCAACAAGACAGCCATATAGAAAAGACTACAGACACACAAGACATACAGGAGAATGTCTTGGGAATAACAGAGACTGAGGCAGACAGATTCAAACCCAAAGAGAAAGAGGTGAAACAAAAGGCATACAGGTGAGACAATAGACTGTCATTTATCTAGAGTGTGCAATTACGTTCCTCAGCTTATCAGATTGCTGCCACTTTTATAGTGCCATATGAGCAATTTTGGTTCTTCCTGTGCCTCATGATGAATCCTGCTGGTTTTAGCTGTCCTTGTGTCTTGATGAATCTCACTGCTCCTAGCCATCACCTCAACAAATCCTGCTGTATTTTCATCCTTGTTGTCCTACTTGGTCCTACCTGCTTGAGTAAGGAAGATCAGAGTGAATGCATAGCACAATATTATACAGAGCCAGGCTAAGGTGAAACTTGAAATTTACTGGGATACAGCATTCTAAAAGACTAAGTGCACCTACTTAAGGTTTTACTGGTATCCTATGAATTTTCATCCTGAAAAAGTCTTCAGTGAGGCTACTGCATGCTAACGCTTGTCCTATTTCAGGGTCATATGAGAGCACAGCTAAACCTAAAAGTCTGTCCCGACTCATTGATGAACGCAGGAATATCTTTAGGAGTTTGAGCTTAGAAAAACTGCGTTCTGCAGTAGCCACAGTAACAGGAGCATTCAAATAAATGTGCAGCGAAACATTTATATAGATGCCTTGTAACTGGTTACAAATGAGAAAATGTAACACAGTCAGTGATGATGATTCGGGTCTACTTCACGTTGTCGTAAGCTGACAATATCGAGTCTGATATTGTCGGCACAACAATATCAAAAGTGAAGAACATTGTGCAAGTAAACGGAAATCTCCGTAAAGGGAGATTTCCGTTTACCTCAATGTAGTGTGATCTCGGAGTTGGTATATTTAAGTAGGGGGGTGTGGGGGTGCAGGGGGTCTTTCCCCCCTGCCTACACCATTTTTTTTTTTTTTTTTACATTATTCGATGTTTTACTTAATCGATCAATAAAGTTCGACCTTTATTGATTCAATTAAGTAAACTTTCGATAATGTGAAATAGACGCGATGATTCAGTGTTAACAATTCGAGAAAAGCTTTTCAGTTCACGTCCAAGGCCATAGTCATCAATGTCGCAGCAGCCACTTGGCCTGTCAGTTGTTCTTTCGGATTCTTGCACTGTTGGATTATAGTGACCTCCACAACTTCACTCAAGACTTTAATATTTGACAAAAATCCAAATGCCTCATCAAACACTGAAAGCTGCACAAACCGGTCTGTAAATGACAGTGGTGTCATGTCCAGCAGCACAGTGATGTACTCTACATGCAGTTTAAACATTGGGTCCTGTACCATCTCTTCCTCTCCTTCATAGTCAAAAAAAACAATTTGCTTTCCTCTGCCTATTTCCTGGAATGTGGTGCTAACATCCAATTCTTCTGCGATCATGAAAGCTTCATCCATGGCATATTGAAATCGTGTCTCTCTGTAGCACCCCAGTATGTCCATAGTTGATGTCAGCACTATGTCACATAAGGAAATATCAACCGATGGATGCTGCAGCACTTTGCTTGCATGATTTACCTCTCTCAGCACGTCATACCAAACCACTAAACATACAATGAATTGATACGACATAAGTTCCTAGCACAGTCCCCTTGCTTGTTGATATGTTGCAGCATCACTTGTATGTAAAGCTTCACCTGTCTCCTGTAATGCTTCCATGACTCCCTTCAACTGAAATCATACTGCCTAGACATAGTCTATTCTGCATTCCCAGCGAGTCTCAGACAGTGGCCTCACAGTAACATCTAGGAGTCATTTCAAGATCTGCCATCGGTTTCTTGATGCTTAACACAGTACATACATGTTCTGCAGGCATCCAAAAAAAGCCATTGCATGTAGTGATGAATGTGCTCCATCACTAACTATAAGATGTAAATTGTGGGAGCACATGGCACATAAAAAGCCCTTGAATTCATTTGTTTTATCCGGGCCTGCACTCCAGCTCATTTCCCTTTCCTATTGCTGCCATTGTCATATCCTTGTCCTCAACGGTCATGCATGTCTAGTTGATGATGTTGCAAAGTCTGAGGAAGAACATCTGTAAGTCATGTTCCAGTTGCATCATTCACTGGCACAAATCCTAGAAAGTGCTCCTCAGCTCTACCTGCAGTTCTTGAAACATTCACATACCTAACTACTACAGTCATTTCCTCGATTGCTGATGTCTGGTGTGCAATCAAGAATCTCAGACAAATACCCAACATCCTTCACACCTTCCTTACAATGGTCCTCAAAGCAGCATTTGCAATTAGATGGATAATTTCAATCTGTATACCCTTCCCAAGATAATAATCCATTGCCTCTTTATTCCTAATACAATACAAACGTTCAGCCATAATGGAATCAAACTGCAACAAAAACTGTACTTGGCCTAAGAAATTTCCATTGCAATGAGTATACAGAGCATTACTCATCCCATGGAATGCCATGTTACATTTTCCCAGCTACAGGATAATTGCTATAATGCATTCTGACACACCACGCCAGTGAGTAATTTCTTTTTCAGCTTCTCCTCATCTCCTATCATCCATTGTCTGCCTACTCTGTAGTCTGTTGTCCAGTTCCTTCCACTTGAGCATGCATGCTATGTGCTCTGGTGCTTGGTTATGGTAGTATAAAGCACTGGACATCTCTCTCCCTGCTCTGGAACCACCTGACCAGAGAAAGTGGTTAGAATGTCTAAACAATTGGCATGGAAAGCAAAACAATGCATCTTCTGAGACTGCATATGTCATCCAAGTCCGTTCTGCTCTCTCTCTATTAGGCAGCATGTGGAAATAGTTCTCTGATGTAATTCTTCTTTTCTGTTCATTGACTTGGGACTGTGGTAACATCACTTGCACAACTCCACGATGGACAGTAGCTCCCCTAAATTCATCCCTCATCAAATCTGGCAAGGTTTCTAGGTCCTCAAATGACACACCTCACACTCCCTGAGAGTCACAGGCCACATCTGCCATCACTACCAAAATATGGGTTGCTTCTGTATCAAAGTCTGGTAATCCTGGCCGAACTTCTAAAGTTGAATCTTCAGATGTTAACATAATTCCTTCCATAGTAATGGCTGAATGCTCACAGGAGACAGTCCGTGGTACAGCAGCAGCACAATGGATGCTTTCTATGTTAAGGATACTGGAATCACAGTGGGTAGGTTGTACTGCGGGACCACTGTATTTTACTGCGGGTAGACTTTTTGTTGCAGCTCCCTTCTTTGATCCTTTCATCCATCCAGCCAGCCAGCCCTCCACAACAGCTTTTCCTATGTTTACACATGGGGTCAGTTTGTCACTTCAACAGTGACCATCATTTAGAAGAACTCCAAACCAAGAACCAAACACAATACAAATGAAGCACTGGAAAGTACTGCCACAACAACAGAGGTTTATTAATCCTCTAATAAACCTATGTTGTTGTGGTAGTACTTTCCAGTGCTTCATTTGTATTGTGTTTGACAATCATTTAGAGCCAAGGTTCACACCACTGTGTGGTTAGCCCTGCTGCAACTGTTTCTCCATACCATACACTCACCTATGGTCTAGTTTAGAGTGTTCAATCCACCTAATGCATGTCTTTGGAACGTGGAAGGAAGCTGAAGGAAACCCACATGAACACAGGGAGGACATGCAGACTCCACACAGTAGGCAACCCAGCAGAAAATCAAAGCACAGAACCACTTGATGTGAGGCGACAACACTATCCACTGTGACACCCCTAAAATTTCTTAATGAAGCCCTGCTGTCCCTTTGTATCCTTATTCTTCTGCTGCTGCAACTTTCTCTTTGCTGCTCCTGAGACATGTGTGTGTCTCATTTCTAACTGGGAATGGAAGTAAAGCAGAAGTCCTACATGTTCAGACATCAGATAATTTTGTTGTGTTAGTAAGAAGCACCACACTTTGGGTACAGGTTCCACCACCACTTTCCTTGATCTATCCTGGGCCACATTACACTAGTGTGTGTGAGATAGCAAACTTTAAGAGGTTAGCATTATGATCACTTACTCTGAGGGTGACTACATTTGTCACATTACATTCATAAAAGTCACCATTACACAGAATGCACTCCCATTTGACAAAAGTGCAATGTTAGCCATCAGACTGAGTTGATGGACCCAATGAGGCACTCAGTTCTGAGGTGCCCCACACCACAGAACATGTGAAATACAAAGTCCAGACCAACCAACCAGTATAAAAGCAACAAGTTTCTTGAATAAGCTCAGACTGCAAAAATTGCCAACAACCCTTTCTCACTGCCTGTGACACTTCAGAGAAAACTTGTCTCCGCTGCCTACATAATACTAAGCATATTATACTTTTATGCATTGCTCCTCCAGCATCCTCCGCTTTATTACACTAGTATGACTAAAATATCAGTCTTAATAAATGGAGAAACTATCCCAAAATATATGGTCTAATCCAATAGCACCATCATCCCCTCTAATACTTTTGTCAAATTCATCTTTCATTTGAAGATGTAGTATCTGAACTCAAGTGGCTACATCTCAATGGCCCAAATGCCGAGAACTGCAGTGCCAAGGCCTGACCACTGCTAAAAAACTACATTTGGATTAAGCAGAAAAACTGAAGCTCACACCACCCCCATTTTGTTAGCATTGTGTGTAGTGCAGGTGGAATTATTTAACAATCACAGGCTGGCTTTGTGTCATTGTAGTACTTGTAATGCAGACAAAAATATTAGAGTACTTTGCAAAGCTGAGGTGCCAGCCCTAGCCATCCTAATTCACAGTGAAGACAACAAATTATTGACTACTTTAGTGCGGGTTGCAAAACCAGAAAGCAGATTAACTGTACCACACTAAGAGAACTGAGAACCATATAGACCATGGTGCAATCCACAGCCAACAAGAAAAGCAACCAGTTGATGTCATCGGTAAGTATTGCATCATAGGGAGAAAAGCGAAGAGTAACAGTAAAAAGACCTGTAAAGTAAGCAGATCATATACCAGAAAACTGGGTTAACTTCCAAAAAGTCATGTTACCTATTATGACTGAAAGTACTAAAGAACGGACGACCAGTATTGAAAATAATTATAAGGACAAGCTGTACAGTAGGCACAACCAAAGAGTATTACTAAATGATGCACCCCCATAAAGCACAAGTCTGTTTCACTGACATTAGTTCCACATGCTGAAAAACTGCAGTGACCAGTAAGCAAAATGAACTGAAGGACGAAGACCCAAATTCAGAGATACTTTCAATATCCCTCTTACAAAGTTGTGAACATTGCTGCAACAGATACACTATTAGCAAACATGTTCTGATTGATAACTGTGAAACTGTAGCATCAATGCCTTGTGAGGAAATTTTTTTTAAAGCAACACTATAAATGAGGCAAACTTCAGGATATTCTGCAAGATTCTTCCCTTTTCACCCCCCCCCCCCCAAAAAAAACAAAACATGTGGAAGGATATAAAAGACTAAATATTCCCACTACAAGCTGTCTGAAACAGGTGAGTACATTAACATTTCTTTTGCTGGAGGACATCAATACCTCTCAACCTCTTAGCCCAAGAAATCTGGACAAAGCCTGCCATAATGGGGGGACAAATGCACAAAAATAGGGACAGATTTTAAATATTGTTTTTATAAACTTAAAAAGTAGATAGAATAAAGGCGTTTGTGTTGAAATGCATTTGCTAAAGGATACAAACTCTGAAACTCAAATGTATACCATTATTTGGTGATTTCATTCCACAGATCATTTCACTGATTTGCCAGAAAACTCCAAATTTTATGAGGAACAAACTGAAATTTTGAGGCAAAAATCTGGACATTCTGCAAAAATCTGGAAAGTTGAGAGGTATGAATGACATGAAGTAGAAAGCAACAAGTTTAAAATATGATGAGAAACTGACGTGTTTTCTTGGAAAGCTACTCCTTGCATATAACGCCATTTGATGGCACACAAGGTGGGCTTATAATGCCCTAGTCTTTTCTGTCCAATAACACTTTTCTTTTAGAATGGAAAAAGCAATGCTGCTAAATTTGAGAATACTTGGTGGCTGATTTGCTGCAAACTCATAGATTTGTTGTCCTATATTTACACCACTCATTATTTAAAGTGCTTGATGAGGTGTGAGCATACAGCTTATATAACATAGCCTTTAAAAAATGGAATTTGAGTTTCAAATTCTGTCAGGCACTCCTCTCCTACCTTCCTTCCCTCAGTCATCCAGCATCACATTTCCCCTCCTAGAAAACCTCTGCAAATCTGCCGATTGTAAACAAAGACAACTACTGTGCCTGACAGCACAACTTTTTGTTTCTGTGCTTACTTATGTCTTGACAATGCATTTATGAATCCTGAGTTTACACAAATCAAAGTCTCTTTATAAATGTACTAGGCTTACAATTGCTCACAAGGGCAGTTAGCCTAGTACTAACCTATGAACCTGTTACATAAAGTACACATGCTTGGTCCTCAACACAACTGTCTTTGCACAGTCATAACAGTTCAGTATCACACAATCTGCTTTTTCATGCACAGTTTTGCATGACAATCAGATGATATTGTGTGCCTCATTTTAAAGTGACTAGCTCAGTAACTTATGACATGCCCCTTCACTTTCTAAAACCCTTGCTTTGTTTTGCTTATACTCCCAAATGTTTGATTTTTGATTGTTTCGTTTTTAGCTGACGTATCGTGTAACTACTGCTGTTGTCTGGCTGCATTTGATTTTAGATTGGATTTATTCAGTTAAGGTTTGGATACTTTCACTGTTTTTATTTCTGTTCTTCTATCATACCTCTCAACCTCTTAACGCAAGAAATCTGGACAAAGCCATAAATAAAAGTGGGGCAAAGGCCCCAAAATAGGGACAATTTGTAACTATTGCTTTTACAAAATTACAAAGTTGGCAGAACAACAGGTTTTGCATTTGCATGAATTTTCTGAAGGATATGAAGTCTGAAACACAAATGTCTGTCATTATTTTCTAACTTCAGTCTTTAATGATTTACCACTAGTTTACTCAAAAAACACAATTTTATGAAAAATGGACAAAAAAATATAAGACCAATCTGGACATTCTGCGAAAATGTGTATAGTTGAGTGGCATGTCTTATATTACAGTTTCTTTTATTTTACATTTTGTTTTAACTAGTTCTTTTTTCTTCCTGGAATTTAAAAAATTCTTGGCTAGGTCAGTTAGAAAACAATTCATTTCCTATTCACTGATTGGAAAGGAATTAGTGGATATACCTCTCGAGTGTAGCTCATTAAAAGGGAAATTCCTTATTTTGGGATCTTAGAATCCACACTGAATGGGTCTGTCACACCTTCAGTGTTAAGAATTTTAAATTATATCCATAATAAATAATACTGAATATTAATTTATCAAAAGTACTTTCTAGAGGTATAAAACAACAACACTTTAATATTGTGTGAGCTTCCCTGTTAAAGCTGTTGGTAAGTGTTCAACATTTTTCCCATTTGTTCCAGACTATGAAAGTGAAATACTGACAGTTATGTTAGTGGGAGGAGCTGAGAAATATGATTTCTTATTTAGCTGCAATTATTTAGTTCCTTCTTATTTAACTGAAGTGTTCCATGTACACTGATGTTGTCTGACGTGATGTATAGCCACTCCAACCTGTAACTGGCCTTATTCTGCAAACTACACAATGCCAGTTCTAACTTCTCTGTTCTTACTCCCAGAATGTGATCATCTCTTACCAATTATCTAAGAGAGATTACAAACTTAATGATAAAATGAATACCGGTTCCTGCATAAAGATTTTGCCATGGTGTTCTGTTCACTTTTTTATTTTTGTGTGTTTGTTCCTGTACCACTGGCAGAATCTTTATCCAGGAACTGGTATTCATTTTATTATTTGTTTTTTTCTGTGTCCGGAGACTAAGCATGGCTGAAGGCTATACTATTGAGCTGGACTATAACCCTGGTTTGTTGAATACACATATGGAGAGACTGGGTAGAGTTCTGTTGTACTAGTACAAATCCTCTGCTTGATATAATGGTGGATGTGCAAGAGCATCAGACAGTAGTGGATGAGACTGTATTTGTTGTTTCTTAAATGATACAGAAAGCTTCAGAATAAACTGTTTAAGTACAAATGCCTCCAGTGGCAGAGATTTCATTTGGAGGTATCATTACATCATAGAGTATGCCCCAGAGGTCTCAGAGTATTAAAAATCCCAACCTATGGGGACACGCTCCCAGATCTATTGCGGAAGTGGCAAGCTTTTAATCTGAAAGTTAGTTTTGACTACATGAAATTGCTTGTGAAATATTTCTTGCCCCAGGAGAAGGCACTATTGAATGAGATTAATGGGCTGCAGTCCGAAATAATTTCCGGGTTTCCTGTTGAAGTGATTGGCGATAAACTGGATAATTTGCATGATAGTATTGTTCTCTATGAGAAAAAAAAACTACAAGTTTCTAAAATAAAGAAACTGCAATGAGATTTAGCTGACTTTCGCAAAGAGGCAGTTTTTTCATAGCCCAGGGAATGGGCTTCCACTGAATGGGAAGTTAGCACTACCATAATTGAATCACAGCATCTGGATGTACCTGTTACTATAGAAACCGAGACCGTGACTACACATTTGGCTGTTGTGCATGCTGGGTCTGGGACGACCGTTTCACAATCAGCTGCTGCATCCTCTGCATCGGTAGAATCAAGTAATGCTATTACATTGCCTTTTTTGTTGCATGGAACACTACCAATCAACAAAGAAGAGAAGTCCAGAAGCAGGGTAAGAAAAGGGAAAACCCTGTGGCTGCAGAGCATGGAAGCAGCTCGAATGGGACTGAGGACAAGAAAACTGTGAGTGGAATGCTATTCAATCTTTCCTCACATAGATTAACAATGGCAGAAATTTCTTTATTGAATAGAGGCCTCTCATTTTTTCTGGCCAGAAGGTTGAGCATGGGAGATCTACATTTAGACTTACAAGCATTTGCCAGGAATATATTATTAAAATTAATGTTTACAGGACAGAATATGGATTATGCTAAGTTTAAGAAGCCTAGTATATTTGTACCCAGGATTCACCCAGTTGTTGAAACTTTTGTCTCAGTATGTGAAAGTGTGATAAGAAAAGTGTTAGAACATGAGCATAACCCTGCCTTTTACAATTTGAATGAAGATGAGTACAGAGCTGTGTATGAACTAAAAAATATGTCTTCATTAGAGATAAGACCAGCAGATAAAGGTGTGTGTGTGGAGGGGGGGGGGTTGTAGCAATGGATGAAGAATTCTACCTGGAACAAATGCTGAAATTGTTAACCAATACTTCTGTGTATACTGTGCTTTTTAAAGTGCTTGTGAATGGGGTAATAGAGAAAGTGTTTTTTGGCCTTTGATTTATTCATGACCAATATGATTACTGAGGACTTGTATAAGTATTTTAATGTTGAATATCAGGTGGTTCCTGTCTTGTATGGTATCCCCAAAGTACATAAGAGTTTGACATGCCCACCAATGAGGCCTATAGTTTCTATCAAAGGGTGGGCTACCAAACCACTTTCTATATGTGTAGAAAAGACTTTGCAACCAATTTTGGATGTAACAAAGACAGTTTTAAGAGACACCAAGTCTTTTTTTACAGGAACTATTTGCCAATGTGAAGGGGCTTGGGCCTAATGATTATGTTTTTGTTACCATGGACACCGAATCCCTGTTCACAGTTATTCCAAACACCTGTGGTATTGACAATATCAGGGAATTTGTGGTAGAAGGGAAGTATTTGCCTCCTGAAAAAACTGACTTGGTCTGTATGTTGTTGGAGATCATTTTAGAAAATAATGTTTTTGTTTTTAATAATGAATTCTTTCTGCAGAAAGTTGGCATGGCTATGGGCATGGCTTGTGCCAATAGCTACGCCAACCTAGCATTGCTACAATGGGAAGGGATGCAGTGCTACACAACAATGAGTTTTATAGGTATGTGGTATGGTACACTCGATTTGTGGATGATATATTTTTTTATGGAATGGCTTGAGTGAGTTGCTTTCTCATTTTATAGAGTATTTTTCTAATACTATGACTTTTTGAGATTCACATGCAAGTATTCTAAAGATGAAATAGACTTCTTGGATGTTACTGTGACAAATTCTGATTTAGGGAATGTGCAAATTAGTGTATATAGGAAGCGGTGTAGAAAGAACTCATTTTTACATAAAAATATTATGCATCCAAGGCATGTTGTTAAGAATGTACTTGGGGGGTCAGATTTTGAGTGTGATGTGGCTGCATAATGAGGATACACATCTTATAGTAGCCCTTAAGAATCTTAAGGGTAATTTTTTTGAAGACAGGGTATTCTGAGAAAGAAATTGATGATAATATTACCCAGTTACTGAGTAAGGAATACTAGAGGCCAACTGTACTTTTCTGAGCAATCCTGGAGATAGGAGTGAACAAGAACAAGTTGAATTTGGAAAGGTGAGGGTTCCTATGACTTTTTCAAGTGATGTCAATGTTTTCTGTGACATCATAAAAAGGAACTGGGGTATATTAAAAGTGTCTTAGGAACTTAGAGAGGTTGTGCGTGACAGACCTGTGTTTTCTTTTAAGAATAATCTCTCACTAAAAAGGTAGTTATGCTACAGGCCAGTATTGGCTAGATCAGCTTCTGTATCAGAGAGACAAGGGACGTACCCCCATAGAAGCTGTAGTACCTGTGATTGTATCTATACATGCATGAGGTTCATACATCCACAGACAGGGGTAATGGTTGGATGCAAGCTCTATGCAGATTGTAAAACTAGGAATGTAGTGTATTTTAGTTTCTGTGTGGTCTGCTTTGCATTTTATGTAGGTAAACCTAATCAGTGTCTGAGGGAATGTATTCAAGAACATTTGAGAGACATTAGGAATAATAGGGATAGTAATGCTTTAGCATGTTATATTACAGCCAGTGGGTCTCATTATAAGTTTAAGTTTTTTGTGCTAGAAATTAAGGATAGTATTAGAGGGGGGGACATAAAGAATAAAACTGAGATGGCTGAATGGAGGTGGATTCTGTTTTTTAATGCAGCTAGGGCACCTGGAATCGATGACATGGTGGTCTCTTAAACAATTGCTGCTTGCACGTGCACTGGCCCATTGAAGCTTTGTAGATTGACATGCATTAGTCACATTTTTTTACATAATGTTTATGAGATGGTGTGTACATGTCTTTAAGGCAGCTACACGTTTAATTGATTTGTTTAACCGGATGTGTTTTTAAATAGGAAGCAGGTGCTTTTAGTGTGAGAGTCTGAAGAAGCGACAGTTCAGTCATGAAAGCACTTACTCATTTTTTACATTAAAGTTATTTTTGTCTTTAAGCCATGGTGATTGTTCGTTTTTTTTATTTTTGAGATCACAAACTTCTCCAAGTTCTGAGCCCAGTCCAAAAGGTATCTATATGAGTAATCGAAATGCCAAACTACAGGTTATATGTAACCTCATTAACACCCACTGTGTAGACATCACTGCACCATGCCTGCCTTGTCACTGGTGGATACCTATATAGTTCTCCCAGCCTTCCAATCACTTTGCTCTGTTCTTAGTTGCCTGTGTTGAACAATTACCACATCCAATGAAATTCATTACAACAACCCATGCCAAACCCAATGATTTATTCCTGTTTAATACTCGCCAGTTTCCTGTACTCCATTTTACCTATACATATCTACTGTTGTAAATATTGTACATAGTATCAATTCTTTTAACTTCAGCTTGAAACAATGATTGTTATGACTGAAATTTTATTTACTACAAAGGAAACATTTCTGTTGCAATTTTTAACGTAACCCAGGCAGAGCCAACAAATGCTCAGTCTTTGATCTCTGCTCTACTCCAGTAACCAAAATAAAATAAAATCAAAACTGGGGGCTGCAGTTTCATATACAAACTTAGATGTTCTCTAAAAAGATAAGCAATACACCAAAGATAGCACATGTGAAATGATCATTGTTAATTTTTAGTTCTGTTTTAAATAAATTAGAAAATATATATAATGAGTAGTTACCTGCATCAGTCGCACTTCGGGTATACGTTGTTGCAACTTACCTGGAGAATTACATCGGATTCCTTTTATGCACAAATCAAATTCTTTCCAGGAAATAACTCCTAACACTAATCATCCTAAAATGGTACTTTCCCATCAGATGGCTAAGAGCCATGGGAGACAAATTTCGGTATCAAAAGATCACTCATTCACTAAGAAAAGTTACTATTTATTTAACTACAAGGCTACACTCTAGGGAAAAAGCTTCCTAATGAATTTAGAAGCACTGAAACATTGATAGAGTTTAACAGTAAATTTCATCTGCACTCTATTGTGCCAGGTCTGCTTCATTAAGAATTCATCACCCTGGGTCCATGATAATGTTAATGTGAACTAAAACACAATTCTGCTCTGTTCACATTAACTGATGTTGATGTGACACCCTGACCCCATGTAAAAATGGGAAATAGGTTGATAATTATGACTACTGTGCTCTGTATAATAGTTCTATTCCAGATATGAATTGATTCTTCTCATTTGTAGTTGTCTTCTGTCAGTAATACTTAATAGTTTAGATCTTAATTTTTGCAGCTTAACTCCCTCTGTGGCCATTCTGGTTGAGATAGATATACTGAAATATTGTAGCAATTACTTCACGTACACTGACCACACACTTATTCTTAATAAAACAGATACAGTATGCGAGAAGTGCAAACACACTAACACTGGAGGCAAAACTCTCTCATACAACCAAAATTAATCCTGAACAGGTTGTCAGTGACACTTGCACCATGCCTACTGCACAGGGTAAAGACTCTACACATAAAACTACTTATGCTGAGGCACTTACAGGTTGTTGTTATGTCTTTCGGCTTTTCCCGGTTAGGGGTTGCCACAGCGGAACACCGGTCCGCTAATGATTGGCAGTAGATTTTTACATGCCGAGTTGCCAGCCCTGATGTACAACCTTCAACGAAGGTACACCCATTCATGCATGCCTCCACACAGAAGATACTTTAGCTGAGAATCGAACGCGACAACGTCTTGCTGTGAGGTGACAACGTTACCGCAGCACCACCACCTAACCTTCCTAAAAAAGTAAGACAGCCTATATGGTGCAATCAAAGAAAGGGTCCTCAGCCATTACATAAACATTCCGTTAAAACACCTATATAGTAACACTGCATCCAATGCCTCAACTACTAAGCTCTTAAGGCAAACCAAAACACAGCCACATTTTCTGGTCATTGGTGATTCTATAGTGAGAGGCATACTGATGTCCCCCTCACCAGACTGAGTAAGGAGAGAGTCACAGTTAGCTACCCTTCTTTGGCTAAGAGCCATCAAGTCACACCAGCAATTAGGTCATTGAATCACAGGTACCAGTATAACTCGCTCATAGTCCATGTGGGTGTTAATGACCTGAGACATACCTCCCTTGACTATATGAATCGAGATATGATCGAGCTCACTGATTGTATGTCTCAGGCAGGTATGAGCCTAGCACTGAGCAGTATACTACCTTCTCCAAGGATGATGCCATGCTGCTAACAGAAAATTACTGATTTTAACAATTGGCTTAGTTTCTGATCAGTCCAGAGGGGTGCAATATTTGACTACCTGGGAGGACATGGTTGCAAGACCATGCCAAGGTACATATCCCCTCTAGGCTTTCGGACATTGGCAAAGACCTTTTCTACCCCATAGTGCCTTTTTAGGGAATGCCAAACTGATAAACCTATGAAAGAATATCTGAAGGTGGTAGAGCTCAATGCTAGAAGTCTTAACAAGAACCTCTACTCCCTGCAAGCCTTCCTGTCCGTGGAGAATGTAGACATCTGTGTAATGATGGAGACATGGTTTAAAGTCACTGAGAGTACCCCAACAGTGAAATATTATAATGCCTTTCACACATTTAGACCAGCTACTGCACAGGAGGAACTAAAGGTAGAGGAGTCTCAGTCTATATAAAAACAATCTCACATCTAGACTAGTTAAAGTGTACGACCCACTGGAACTCATACATGTGTAAATCACCATAAACAGGGTGTTGTACCATATCTTTGCAACCTATAGGTCCCCCTCCATGTCCCAGGAAACCTATACTACCTATCTCATTGTACTAGAGTCCCTCGCCATTCAGTCCAGTATGATATTCATGGGGGATCTCAACTACCCCTCAGTATATTGGGAATCCTACACCATTTCTAATGTACAAGCCCCGCAATTCCTAAACTATGTTAATACCAACATCCTGGAACAGTTGGTCCATTCTCCTACTAGGGGTACAACGATCCTTAACCTTATACTCATGAACATGAGTTCCTCATCCAATTTAAAAAATGAACAAGCACCGGAGTCTGTCTGGTTCCAACCTCACCACCATGAGTGTTGAGGAAAAAAAATAAAAAACAGAGAAACTAGTGTTCTTAAAACTTTGTTGATGAGCTTAGTCACAATAATTTCCAAAAATCATGAAACCCAAGCAGCAAGCCTTTGTCACAGACAAGCGATCCTCAGTAACAAAAAATCTGAAATATTTAAACAATGTTAAACATATCAGTTTTTATGTACTTAAAGGTACGTGTGGAAAATATACGTATTGTTTAATCTTAAACCAGCCTATTCAAGGCAAACAATATAAACAGGGCCATAAAAATGCATTTTAGAACAAAACGTAGCCACCCCCCACACACTACTACTGATTAGATCAAACTAAATCCTAGTTAAGGAAAACACTATTTGCAACCAACATTCTCAAAATAAGGTATTAAGAAAAGCATAACATACACACAAAAAGGCTTTTAACCAAACTCGCTTTCGGCTACCTAATACAATAAAGCCTTCATTAGGTCTGTGACAAGAATTAAATAAAGAAAAACACATAGCTATCTAACCATAAACATAATTTAACTACAGCACTATAAATATAAAAATACATTTGTCTAAATAATATCATCTAGTAAATATTCATCTATGTGTATTAGTGTGCATAAAAAAACTAATTAAAAGCTCAGAAGAAAGTGTCAGTGCTTTCCAAAAAAAACTGTTATGACAGTTTTCATGCTTACCGTCTCAAAACATATTTATACAATGATAACTAGCATTAAAAACACACAAAAAATACAGAAAACAGTGCATGAAGTAAACTAGTAATGTATAAAAGTGTTCAGGTGTGTGCATGAATGTCCACAAGTATGGTAAATGGGGGAATTATACCAATACTGCATGGTAACAGAGGCATGAAAAAATGTGTGGTTTGAATTTACCATTTAAATCTCTGGTGTGATGCAATAAAACTAATCAAAGCAGAATTGAGGTTAAAGTAACTACACATATATACATTTATATGCATTCCACACATTATTTTTATTATTTAGTATATTTTTAGTACATAAAAATATTTCCTCAAACAACTCCCTAAAAACCTTTACAGATTGTGTGACAACTTACATAAATTCAATACACTCAATAGAGCAATAGTAGTTAGGTCCTGGTTTAATGAATGCATTTAATTTCAACTGCCAGCATAATTCTTTTTTTTTTTCTCCAAAACACCATTGATATCCCATTCAAGCTCATCCATCTCCACCCATCCAGAATGATAAATTTAAAACCAGAATGTCTGGGGTGATCTAATAAGTGCTTGGATAAGGCATCCCTCTGACATTTACATCTGATGTCAGAAAGATGATCTGAAATCCTCCTTTTCAATTTATTCATAGTCTTACTCACATAAAATGCAGGGCAGTCATTATACAACTTTTTCGGTATTACAGTTACCACCTGCTGAAGATTTCACCACCTTTTTAAGATAGGGGCACTCAAATGAGTTGCACTCCATCAAGTATTCACAGAAGGTACAGTTAGGTGGCCCACAGATTTTAGTGCTCATGTCATCCTGCTGATCCTTATTTTCTGTTCCACAGAGATACGTATGCTTCTAATCTTTTTTTATATATGAAAGTAGGGTGATCACCTAAAACCCTAACAAGCTGCTGACTGTCCTGAGGGAGGCCCAGTTCTCCTTCATAATGGCTTTAATTGTACTGAGATTCCATGTGCAACTTAGAATGCAACTGTCCTTACTTTTCTCTTCTTTTGGGTTAGGGTGCCCTCATTGCATGATTCTACCAAAAACCCTACTCCACATAGGGTCATAGTTAGTTTTAGAATCTCTAATGGGATCCAGGATCATCGGTAACATGTTTGATTCATATCCTCTGGTTAAGAAATCATTTTCAAGATCATTCATATTTTTGAGAAAAGTGGCCAAATCTGTGGTAGTGCATGCTAATCTGTAGCCTTGTGGTTTTATTTCATCGTGCTTAGTTTTTACTGGATGCATATTGTCTCTGTGAAGTAAGTAGTTCACTATTGTTGGTTTCCTGTATGAGTTAAGTGATTTCCTCTATCTTTATCAATACTGACAGTCATATCAAGGAACTGCACTGACTCTGATCTGATGGAAGTGGTAAATTTCAGGAAGGAGGTGGAGGTATTGATGTAATGGATAAACTCAGTGAGCAATAAAGCAAAGGTAGCTGGTCATAAAAGTCTGGTATTCACTTTGCACAAATAAAAACATAAGTGTGCTTTCATCTCAGTGTTTGAAACTTCATCAGATAATCATAGAAGCATTTCTACTTCCCTTTATCCTCAACCAATCATAATTGCTAAACATAATCATGTATTAGCCAAGACCCCAGCCCAGTTTCCAAAGCCAGATATTTATTTTAAAAAGAAACGACTTACAGGTTAAAAAATGCAGAGTAACAAGTCTTAAGAAATAAGGCACACGTACTAAATCATAGTAGCCCCGCTTCAAAGCCCATAAGGCAACACACCATACAGCCAAACATTCTAGTTATTGGGATTCCATGCTAAGACATACGGATGTCCTCCTTACTAAGCTAAACAGGGAGATCACTGTGAGCTGTCTGCCTGGAACCAGGATCCACCAGATCACATGTGCTCTTAGGTCTTTAAAACCATAAGTACCAGTATGACATGGTAACAGTCTATGTGGGCACAAACGACCCAAGACATACCTCACTGCATACCACACCTTCCCATTGAAAGAACTGAGACACGATGAAGCTTTGTGAATATGCATCCCAGGCAGGTATGAATCTAGCCTTGAGTAGCATCCTACCTTCACCAATGATGATGCCACGGTACCAACAAAAGTGATTGACTTCAACAATTAGCTTAGGTTCTAGTGTTACAGCAAGGAGATCCAATATCTGTGTAGTAACTGCCTAATGTTCACTGACAACCATTTAATTTTAGAACAGACAAACAGTGTGTGAAAGATGGAGATACACAATGTCATTGGAGGCAAAGCTCTCATGTACACACACAGAAAATGTAAACAAGGTTGTTAGTGTTACACCCAAAATACTCACTACCAACACCAAGAAGCAAACACAGACTCAAATATGTGGAGGTACTCACTTGTAATCTACCCCAACCTCCAAGACCTCCTAAAAGCATCTCTCGGTTGCCCTGCTCACACTCAAAAAACACAGCACCTCACAGAAACACCTCTGAAAATCATAGTAACCCTGCTTCCAAGTCCATAAGGTAACACATTGCACAGCCAAACATTCTAGTTATTGGGGATTTCATGGTAAGACATACTGATGTCCCCCTTACCAGGCTAAACAAGGAGATCATCATTGTGAGCCACTCCAACTTATCACACTTGCACTTAGGTCTTTAAACCACAAGTTCCAGTATGATATGGTCGTAGTCCATGTGGCCATAAACAATCGAAGACATACCTCACTGGACTATATAAAGAGAGACATGATGGAGCTCTCTGAATATGTATCCCAGGCAGGTATGAATTTAGCCTTGAGTAGCATCCTACCTTCATCAATGATGATGCCACAGTACCAGCAAAAAATGATTGACTTCAACAATTGGCTTAGGTTCTGGTGTTACAGCAAGGGGATCCAATACCTGTCAGCCTGGGGAGACATGATCAACAAACCATGATGCTTTGCCAGAAATGATTTGCACTTTGTCAACACTTGACTTCTGGATACTGGCACAAACCTTATCTATCACAATAGTACTGTTTTTTATGCTGTGCCAAGTTGTTAAACCCTCCATCATAACAAAACTCACTCATGACTACCTAAAGGTACTGCTGCTCAATGCTAGGAGTTTAAAAAAAACCTGTATTCCCTAGAAGTACTCCTCATCTTTGAGAATGAAGACATATCTGCAGTGATGGAAACATGGTTCCAAACCATAAAAAGCACCCCAGTTATCAAAAGCTACAATGCCTTTCAATCATTTTGATCCCCCTCAGCTCAGGATAAAACAAAGGAAGGAAGTGTCTCAGTGTTCATAAAGGACAATTATACTGCTAGACTGTTCCAACTACATGACTCTCTTGAGCTGTTCTATGCCCAACTAACCACAGGTGCAACCCCCTATCATATCCTTGCTAGCTACGGATCCCCTAACATAAGTCTGGAAAACAACGCCTCCTACTGGAATCCCTTAACAATCAGCCTAACACCATACATAGGAGTGACTTCAACTACCCCTCCATAAACTGGGAGACTTATACAATCCATAATTCACTTGCTCAGTGGTTTTTAGACTTCTTCAATGCAAACACTCTGTAACAAGTAGTTAGCTCCCCAACTATAGGTACAAACATCCTAAACCTAGTACTCATGAACATGGGGGGGTGCTACTCCTTCCTGTGCGTTAAATCCTCCCTGGTATAATCTGACCATAAAATGATCTCTTTTAGTATTAAAACTAACTTAGAACCCCCAATAAACTCCAAACCTATTAGGAACCTTGCAAAGGCCAATCATGTCAAATTAAGTGACAGCTTATTAAACTTCCAAGCAGCCTGAACCGCACTGCCACTGAGGCCTACTCTGAGCTGTAGACAAAAGCACTGCACAACCACATATTTTTAGCTGTGTAGAGGAGGCAGTACCTGTCTGAGTCAAACCTATGATTACTGGAAAAAATAAACCTCCCTGGTAGACTCCTAGCATAAATAGGCTATTCAACAAAAGGGAAAAATCCTCTCCAAAGCCAAGAAGGAAGAGACAAAACAGTGCAAAAAGATGCTCGCCAGTCTAAACAAACAAATTACACAGCTGGTCAAATCTGCCCAAGTAAACTATGAGGGAAAAATATCCTCCTAGGTGAAAGCTAACCATAAGCCTTTTTTAATTATCCCAGTCACTGGAAAGGTATATTTAATCTGAAGGATACCTTTCCAGTGACTGGCGTGATTTGTTTGGAGTTTCACTGTTTTGTGTTTTTTCTAAGTTTGAGTTTTTTCCTTGTTTTCCTTTTTTAATTATGTTCATGACTTCAGGGGATACACTCAGCAATATGCTGAGTTAATCACGAACGGCAACACTTGCACCCAGCCTGAAACTATAGCAAACCTGCTGACCAATCCATCTTTTCCAGTCTCCCATTGAAGAAGTTTGCTGTATTAAGCTCATTGGTCATGTTACTTATAACCAGCTCAAATTTTACAAAACACCAGACTCTCTGCTTGTAACACATACTCGCTTCCATCTCTCTTGTATTCCATGCACCTTCTTACAGGTTTTCTCTACTGTAGGTATGATCAAATTTAAAGTAGAATGAAATGGTTTGCAGTGCATCTCCATAGCAAACTCCATTGCTACTTATCCATGTATTATTAGCGGTAACTATAATTAACTATTGTTGTTTTAGATGCAACAGAAATGTGCCCATAAACTCTGATATTCATTGGATTGCCCTTCCCTGTCCAGTATTATTGCATTATAAACTAAAGACACTGGTCATCTTCAAACACAAAAAACAAATGTGGTGGTGTGGTGCCCACTAATCTGTCAGAAAGGTCTGGAATCAACATCTGTATACACTCTAAAAAACTAAATCTGAACAAAAACAATATGCTGCTAAGACTATACCAGTAGCCTGAATGTTCTTAACACAGACTTAAGATTTCTTAGAATTAAGGTGCAGCCCCACTGCAATAACTCAAGTTATGAAAGCTGGTTGTAAGAAGAGCAGGTTGTTCTGTATGCTGTATGAATAGTAACAATGTCATTTTTAGATCCCTGAGGACCTTCAATAACAATGGAGAGGAACTGAAACATGGCCCTATTCCACCTGACTGCCAGTCTTATGTGTATTAAGCAGCTAGAGAACTACTTCTTGGCAATAGAAGTGAGGCCTTTGCTTGTGAAGAGTGCAATGCGCTAAAAGTGACACATAAGGTCAAATACTTTAGAGGGATCCAACAGCACCCAAGTTTAGGAATAAACTTCAGCCATCAAGAGGGCTAGTCAGCAAAGAGAAGCTGAGCTGCAGTTAGAAGCTTGCCTCTCCTATACAGCTGGAGGGAGACTTCCTGGTATGTTGCAGCATGTAACAATGTATGGAGAAATTGCAAATGCATGAAATTAAATGATGATGCAACAGATAAAAAATGTCACAACTCAAACATTGTATCATATATTAGAACTTTCTCACCCAACCGTCAAGTAAGAAAGGGCAATGAAGTCAGAAACACTGGTAATGGCTAGCTCCCAGACCCATCTTCACTGCAGGAAAGCAGCCTGAAACACAACCTTGAGTTTATTTTAATAGCTACTGGACCATACTCACTGAAACTGAAAAATTTACAGTTCTACAAAACAGATCACAAGTATTCTAACCATGCAAATGTCTGCAGCTAGAGAGTGCTGAGTATGATGAACTCTGCTGAGAGGTAAAATCGTGGTCAAGAAGCCAATGTCAGGTGTCAGTCTGAAGGAATAAAGAATCACTGGACTTGAAAGGCAGCCCAGCTAGCCCTGTTTTACCCCATCTGGTGCCAGGAATCTGTGTATTCCTAGTGTGCAAGTCTATATGGCAAGGATTCACAGAATACACATCTTTGAACACACACATCTAATTAAGAGCTGTGTTTCTTAAAGGTTGCCATTGTAATTGCATGACCATCACACCCACACTCTGCTGCTACATAAGAGCTCTGAAGCCTTGATTTGACAAACTGACTTCTTTGTCTGTAACAAGGCAGAAGATACAGTTTATATTACTGTAGATTATAAAAGTCTAATATATAGGGTGACAGAACAAAAAACAAGAAATCTCTTAGTAAGTTATAATGGTGGAATGCTGTAGGTTTGCCAAAGTCACTAATATTTCCACCTTAGGACCCAGAAAAGAATAACGTGTTCTAATTTCTCCTAGGTTTTCTCCTCTCATCCCCATTTTCCTCTTCCTGCAGCTGTCTGTGGCCTACGCTACCCGTATACATCAGTCTTCAGGAGTACGCATGCCAGGTTACAAAGAGATGGATAATATATACCATGCTAAAGGTTATGACCTTTGTATCATCCTGTACTACTGTTCATTTGTGGCATGTTTTCTATGACCCAGAGGAACCCATTATCATAAATTCTTTATCTGCAAAAAAAGGCTCATTGATCAAAACAAGAGTGAAGTGACCAGCCCTGTCTAGTGAGACAACTACACACATAATTAAGTTGTCTGTACACTCCAGGCACGCTTATAGACTGCCATTGCTTATTCATTGGACAGGTTTTTGGCCTAGTTAATATTCATTTTGTTTCATGATGAATTCTTTCAGCATTTATTGCAGGAAAATAAATGTAGACTGTGAGGCAGAGGGCAGTTTTATCTTGATGTTTACCAGAATGATTTATTTTGTGATGGACTGGTAGAAAGATACTTATGAGTGTCATGTTAAAGAAGTTTTCACTGCAGCAGCATCCTTTCAAAGGCAAAGAAGAGCTAAAAGCTA
Source organism: Protopterus annectens (assembly GCF_019279795.1). Lineage (NCBI taxonomy): Eukaryota > Metazoa > Chordata > Ceratodontiformes > Protopteridae > Protopterus > Protopterus annectens. The sequence continues at coordinate 886,279,343 of NC_056743.1, read as the reverse complement.
CTTTCCTCTCAGTCACGGGGCTGCATCACAGAACATATCCAAATAATTTATACTAAAATGTCAGGAAGAAGACATGTCTATTACAAGGACCACACAAGATATCCCAAAATGTTGCAGAGAATCACTGGCTCCCCAGCAGAACCTCATTAACCACCAATATTAATGCCTGTAACTGTTTTGTCATTTTTATATCATAGAATCATAGGAGGTTATGAGGCTAATGGCCCTGGAGCCCTTACAAGCCTAGTCAAGAGTTTATTCCCAAAAAAGAAACCTCAGTCAGCACTTGCTGCCCCTGTCAATGCAGGACACATGTGGAACCCCTGGGACAAATTTGCGGTTTCCCATCCACTCATCAAGGCTGCACTTGAAGAGGGTCAGCGACGTACTCTGTTTGACGTGTATGGGAAGTCTATTTCAGAGACTGGGCAGCCTCTGGGAGACAAACCTGTCATTCCAGCAGGTTTTGTTAATGTTGCATATTAGATTTAGGCCTTTTGAGTGGGTAATGTGCAAGGAATTAAACTTATGGATATGGAGCATCTCTAGTAGGGCAGGGTCTGAGACTGCCTTGTAGGAGAGACACAGATCACCTCTAAGTAATCTGTATGATAAGTAGAGTGATAGTGATTTAAGCCCGTCCACATAGGACAGGTGTTGGAGGCCATAGATTATTTTGTGAGGCATTTCTGTGACCCTTCCCAGTTGATGCAGGTATTTGGAGAGGTACATACCAAATGGGGCGTTGTACTCAATTATTGGCCTAATGAAGGAGAAATACAGAGAGGTAATAACCTCCTTTTTTCTGGATGCAATCCATTTACTTATGAGATTAACCAAGTAAAGGAGTTTTTTGACCACTGCCACGGCATGGCATGACATGACATGAGGGTCGAATGTGAGACTGGTGTCCACCTGTGCACCCAGGTCTCTCGCCACAGGTTGTATAAGTTGTTCATACTCCTTGGTCATATTGTCAGTAGGTCTGTACTTTCCAGTTTCCCTTCTCTGAGAAATCTACAGCAGACAATCACCATAACCAATGAGACCTTTATGCTGCACACCACCACTTAACTCTCTGATGAAACAGTGAGACACTGAGCCAGTGACGGACAGGTGAAATTTGCCTAACGCTCTTCTCCATCAGTATTCTTCTTGCTTCCCTTCTGCCTTCCCACAATTCACAAGATCTTCAATTTAGTTAACAGAATCAATAACATATGCATCTTGTAACTGTGGTTAAAAGTGGTTACCTCATAAAGACATTGATTTCTCACTGTAGTAGTAACAAAACTTGGTGACGGCACATTCTGTTCAAACACTGGTTGATAAGCCAACAAAAACAAAGGAATGGGTAAAGGAGCTCAGCTTTTCCAGTGATAAAAGGCAGACCTTTGTCAAGCTGTGCAGATACAAAAAAACAAATCACATACTTAGAAACAAAATTATTTTAAAACGGCCAGGACAACATAATCCTGCTGAAACTCAAAGTCATCATTCTGGAATGAAGTAATGTAAAAGTGTGTGTAGAGGGGAACGCAGTTCAGTATCCACTTACTTATAGTTGTACAAGGTTTGCCTAGCAAGTTCTCTTGCACTTTTGTACATCTAAGTGACATACTTAACCCATCCCAGTTCATCTCATCTTTATGTTTGCATTTTTCAACCTTCTTACTTATTTTGCAGTGTAATTTAATTGCAAAAAATGCTTCTATTAATAAATATTTTCAAAGAGTGATCTTGTTAGTATTATTCAATCTGGCATTATACCACTATATTCCGATAGATTCTACCTCAGCGTTTTAGATCTGTCTGTGCCAAGACATTTTAAAAATCAATCTTAAAGGATGTGGCAGACCCAGGCATACCTATCAATCTCTTAATGCAAGAAATCCGAACAACGCCTGGCAAAACAAAGCGGGGGGGGGGGGGACAAAGGTCCAAAAATAGGGACATATTTTAAACAATCGTTTTATAAACTTAGAAAGTTGCTAGAGTAACACCATTTGTTTTGACATGCATTTTCTGAAGGATTTGAAGTCTAAACCTCAAATGCATGTCAATATTTAGTGACTTCAGTCCTCAATCATACCAGTGATTTGCCAGATAACAACAAATTTTATGAGGATCAGACAAAAATATGAGACAAAAATCTGGATATTCTGTGAAAATCTGGACAGCCGAGAGGTATGCTGGACTAGACAATTAATCAATGTAGACAAATATGTCCATAAATACGTATTTACAAGAGTATCTTGCTGCTACTTAACTTACCATGCTTAGCTTTGTTTCTGTGCTACTAACTAAAATAGGATAATAAGTACAAACAGGATATTAAAACAACATTAAGCAATAAAGTCAGTATGTATAAGGCATATATGAACATATTTAATAGCTTAACCAATCAGCCATTGCAAAACAAAATGCAAGCAATGGCAATTGTTACCATAGTTACATCATGTAAATGACCAAATGCTGGAAGGAAGGAATTGTCAATAAACCTGTGAAAGTAATATCAGCATTGCTGAAGTTAAACCTGTAGGATCTCACTTTACAGTAGTTTCTAAGACAATGAGTGCAGTTTTAAGCCTTATAAACTTTGAAATAGCAAATACACTCAATAGATATTTTACTGAACTGTCGCGGCATCATGTTATACTACCAAAAATATATACTCCTTACCTACTGTATCTGTACCATGTCCTAACATCTAAAAGGTAGATGTCTCTACAACACTAGGTCACGTTTAAAAAATGTTCATTGGTACCAGATATCTTCTCAGGTACATTCATATGTATGATCTCAAACAGTGTCATTGAGGCATTAACATGTTGCTACTTGGAGTAGTACCTAAGGAATGGAAATTTATTGCACCAGTGAATAAGGAAGTTAACAATAAAAAAGAAACATCTAATTATAGATAAGTCTTACTCATGCCATAACAAAATGTTATGAGATATGTTTACATACTCGGGTGGATATTTATGGTGTCTCTTGGTCCTCATTGGATCCTACATAATACAAAATTATAAAAGGAAAATCCTCTATGATCTGTCAAAATTCTAGGAGAGGAGCTCTACATTATTAGATCAAGAGAAACAATGTCTAGTTATTTATCTTGATGTCATTAAGGCATTTGACACCCTATTATGCAATCAGATTATATTGTCTTTACAGTCTAGATATTAAAAAAATCCTTATTAATTGGATTAGGAATTTTCTAAACAGATAGAAAATGTTGTAGTGTAGGCAATGAGACCAACTTGGAAATGTACTAATGGGAGTCCTCAGAGCTCTCTTCAGAGACTAGTTCTCTAATATGGCGTTCTAAACACTGCCAATGGCTCCAAAAGAATGGATATCTAAATAAACTGGTGACAGTAGAGGTAGAGAGAGAAACTCAAAGGACATAGAAGAGTTGAATACTTAACTAGTTTACAGAACTTGGCCAATAATTTAGAATTAAGGTTCAATATTACCAAAGGCAAGGTATTAGTCTATGGTGCTAAATCTGCGACTAATTTTGATATAAAATTATTTATTTATTTATTTATTTACATTTGTTTACCAGGAAATTCTGACTGGACGCGGGTCCTTTTTCAGCGGATGCCCAGGGAGAAAAGCTCCACATCAAGTACATGATAGAGATACAAAGTTGCAGCAATAGTAAACAACATTACAGGTTGTTGGCTTTAATACAATAACAAGATATTGATTATCAACAGTATATACAGAAGATGTTGCAAGTTAAGATAGTTTCTTGTCATTTATAATATTAGTAACAAAGTTGTCAGGCAAGATGTTAAAGTATGTAAACACAGCTAGCTAATTCTGACTGTGGTTAGTAGTGGCGGTAGTATAGCTGGGTTAAGAGTCTAGGTGGGGGGTAAGGGTGGGGGGTGTTAGTATGGATTAGAACAAGGACAAAACCAGTGCAAATTTAAGTGGGATTTGAGTGCAGTCTTGAAAAGGCTGCTGGAAGGTAGAGTAGTTATAGAGGGTGGAAGATTGTTCCAAAGTTTAGATATGGTACATGAAAATATGGCTTCTCCTGCTGAGTTTTTGGGTTTGATAACAGTGAGTTGATTTTTGTTGCTTGATCTTAGGGGCCTAGTGGGGTGATAGTGTTGGAGAGGGGTTTGAAGGGAAGGGATGTTAAGGTTAAGTTTATGAGCGAGGGTGAGTTGATTAAAGTTAAGGAGTTGTGGGAGTTCTAGCCAGTTTAGTTCTTTAAAGGAGATATAATGATGGCTGCGGTAGGAGGTTCCAGTGGCAAATTTAGCAATTTTGTTGTAACAAGCATCCAGCTTGTGTAGGTCTGTCTGTCTAAGGTTGGTAAGTATGGGGGAGATTAGCTAGGAATTGGCTATGGAGATTCTAGCCGCCTTGGTTAGGAATTGTCGGCTTCAATATAATGCACCAAGTTTCTTGTGAACTTTTTTTTATTGTGAGAGATATGTGGGTGTCAAATCTAAGTTTGTTGTCTATTTCCACACCAAGTAATTTTGTGTGTTCTGATGGAGAGATGATGGTATTGTCTTTGGCAAGAATGTTGAAGTGGGGGGTGTTTTGTCTTACTTGGGTTGAGTAGGAGCTGAGCATTGGATAGCCAGCTTTCTACAGAAGAGAATGATTCCTGTGTGATTTGTTGTAGTTCTGGTAGAGTGAGGGCAGAGCAGATGAGAGTAGAGCCGTCTGTGTTCTGTATAAGAGATGCTTGTGTGGTGGCAGTATGCAGGTTGTTAGTGAAAAGTGAGAATAGCAGAGGGCCAAGGATAGACCCTTGGGGAACTCCGAGAGTAACTGGGAGGCGAGGTGATAGGTTATCGTCCCAGATTACTGATTGCTGGTGTCCGTGTAGATAGCTGTGGAACCAGTTGCAGGCTGATTGTGAGAAGGAGAGGTTGGGGAGAGTAGAGAGTAGTAGCTCATGAGATACCATGTCAAAGGCCTTTGAGAAATCTAGAAATACGTCAGAAATTAGGAGACAAACATCTGAAGACTGTAAAATAGATCAGACCTAAGTAATATAGTTTGCTCAACATTGGCTGTAAACATACACTGGAGATAAAAGCAGAATCAATAGGACATATGGGTCTAATTTCTAATAATATTGTAGCAAGACAGGTAGTTATTCTCAAAACCTTATTTATTTCAACATTAAGACCTATCACTGGGTACAGTTTAAGTACATGTTCACTTTCTAAAGAAAGAGAAAAACAAACTTTACATGGAGTACAAATACGATATACGAGAATTAATGATATCAAATGCTTCACTTATACTCAGTAACTAAAGAATGTTAACATGCACATTATTCTATATAGAGTTGTGAGAAGTAAATTACCTATAGCTAACAAGGCAGTGAACAATTTTGCTTTAAGAAAGGAATTAAACCTTAAATTGCTGTCTCAATATCCAGGTATAAGAGACTGAGGGCATTGTATCAAAGCACATAGGAATAAAGCTATGAAAAATGATTCTTCTACACCTTAAATTATTTTAAAACTATTTAACAAATATCTTTTGAAATAAAGTGCACTGCTTCATTCATAGCATTTAAGGAAACTTGGAGAACTATAATGGAAATAAGAATATTCCAGTACCAAGTGAGTCTGTGATATAAAAGGTCTGACAGTATGCAGCATACCCTGAACTATATGTCTATGAGTGTTTATTCCAAAATGGAACAGAATCCACTAGCAATGGATTACATGGGGAACTAACTGCCTTAGTGCATTTTTGGTGGGGAATGGTCAAGCATATCTGCAGTTGCCTTATGGAGGAACACAATGACACTGAATAAATCTTTGGGAATTCCGGGAAGAAGTCTGGCAGTTTCTTTCACAAAAGCAGCAGATGATACAGACCGCAGCAAATTGTAAGTGGCACAGAAACAACTGCTGACTCAAACAGTACAGAAGTGAGTATGCCACCTTGAACATAAAAGCAAATATTGCCACAGTGTGAAAAGAATTTCATTTCATTTCACAAATTCCTTGGTTGCCATGTGTTTTGAAGAATTGGCAACTGCTAAAGGAAAAAGCAACACCAGTGTATATTTTACCTTCTTGTACTTTCCCATAAATTATACTTCCAGCTCACTAGGCAAAATAAATAAATAAATATTATTTCATTAACTCTTACAGTATCCCTCATTCACCGACTTAAATGTGAATTTGATTTTCCAGGCTATTTAATTACTGGATTCTTAGTATATCTTGCTTCAGTGTAACAAAGTAAATATTTTTGAGATTATGTAGAAATCTAGTCTTTTCAGCCTCTGATGTTCCTCACCCCATAAACATCACTGCATTATAGACTTCTTAAAATGTTTTTTTCCACTCAAATTATCATTACTATCAATCCTTAGATGGAGAATGACATTATCATCCACTCTCCAGTATCCCTTATCTTGCTTATTGTGATAGAGTCCACTGCTTTTTACATGCATATGTACATGGGTAGCGCAGTGGTTTAAGTTGTTGCCTCACAGCAAGAGATTCTCAAGTTCGATTCTTGGTTGGGTTGCCTTCCATGCAGAGTCTGCATGTTCTCCCTGCATTCACATGGGTTTCTTCTGTGTGTTCCGGTTTCCTCCCACATTCCAAAGACATGCATCTGGAGCGTTTCTCCCCAGGCCTCCACTGAAAATAAGCTCTATCCTAGTCAGACTTTCCCAGTCTACAAACATTAAATAAATAAAATAAGTAATAAATAAATAAATGTATATAAAGATGAATATGTAATATAGCACTGTCTCTAAGAACTGACTAATCCCATAATGCACTGTGTCTGGTATATACCGCATGTGCAGATGGGGATGTGACATGAGTCTTTAAATGCTTTGATTCTATGCAGTCATTTTGTAAGTTATTAAAGATGATGTTTTACCTTAAATACTGGTGTCTAGTGCCTTTATTAGCAATTCTGAGCAAGATGTATGGGTAACAATTGGCGCACAAAAATGCAATACGGCATGGTATCAGAACCACAATCTTTTTCATATAAAATTAGTGAAAAATTACATTCAGTTCAGAAAACTAAGCCAAACAGTTAAGTAAATGCCATCAATCTCAAAGCATGCCATTTTCACTAAGAATAGCAATTTTACCTCTAAGTAAACTTGTTTTACTGACTATCAGCCTTTTGGCCCCAAATAAATGAATACTTACAAAACATGCCACATTTAACCCATCAGAACTTTTCAATTTTGCAAACCTATGTGGCTGGCCATCAAGGAAGAAGAGTTTCATGAGTTTTTGAACTTCAGCTAAACTTGATAAAGAAAGAGAAGAAATCCATTTAAATACTTTATATGATGGGCAAAGAAGTGAAGTGGAAGCCATTTGCAGTTAATTTTCATTTTTTGAGGGGCAGAATGTTATCTGTGACTCAGTAATAAGTAAACTCAGTGAATATTCTGTGCCAAAAATAAATCTCATTCGTGAAATTATGTGCTTTCACAAATGTGTTAAAGCTAAAGGGCAGTCTGTCAAAGCTTTTGCCAGGCATTTGTATAAGATGTTTGAAAATTAGGGGTTTGACCAAACAAAAGGTGAGCAAATTAGAAGCATCACTGTGATTGGGCTAGAAAGGTGCTTGGTATCACATCGGGACAGAGGAAGGACGACAAGGAGACATGGTGGTGGAATGAGGAAGTACAGAAGAGTATACAGGCAAAGAGGTTGGCAAAGAAGAAGTGGGATTGTCAGAGAGATGAAGAAAGTAGACAGGAGTATAAGGAGATGAGGTGCATGGCAAAGACAGAGGTGGCAAAGGCTAAAGGTAAGGCATATGAAGATTTGTATGAAAGGTTGGACATTAAGGAGGGAGAAAAGGACCTGTACCGATTGGCTAGACAGAGGGGCCGAGCTAGGAAAGATGTGCAGCAGGTAAAGGTGATAAAGGATAATGAGGGGAAACATACTTACAAGCAAGGAGAGTGTGCTGAGCAGATGGAAAGAGTACTTTGAGGGGTTGATGAATGAAGAGAATGAGAGGGAGAGAAGGTTGGATGATGTGTGGATAGTGAATCATGAAGTACAATGGATTAGCAAGGAGGAAGTAAGGATAGCTATGAAGAGAATGAAGAATTGAAAGGCTGTTGGCCCAGATGACATACCTGTGGAAGCATGGAGGTGTTTAGGTTAAATGGCAGTGGAGTTTTTAACCAGATTGTTTAATGAAATCTTGGAAAGTGAGAGGATGCCTGAGGAATGGAGAAAAAGTGTTTTGGTACCGATTTTTAAGAATAAGGGTGATGTGCAGAGCTGTAGTAACTACAGAGGGATTAAATTGATCAGTCACAGCATGAAGTTATGGGAAAGAGCAGTGGAAGCTAGGTTAAGAAGGGACGTGATGATTAGTGAACAGCAGTATGGTTTCATGCCTGGAAAGAGCACTACAGATGTGATGTTTGCTCTGAGACTGTTGATGGAGAAGTACAGAGAATGTCAGAAGGAGTTGCATTGTTTTTGTGACTTAGAGAAATCATATGACAGGGTGCCTAGAGAGGAGTTGTGGTATTGTATGAGGAAGTCAGGAGTGTCGGAGAAGTATGTAAGAGTGGTACAGGATATGTACAAGGGTAGTGTGACAGCAGTGAGGTCTGCGGTGGGAGTGATGGATGTGTTTAAGGTGGAGGTGGGGTTACATCAAGGATCAGCTCTGAACCCTTTCTTATTTGCAATGGTGATGGATAGGTTGACAGACGAGACCAGACAGGAGTCCCCCATGGACTATGATGTTTGCAGATGACATTGTGATCTGTAGTGAGAGTAGGGAACAGGTGAAGGAGACCCTGGAGAGATGGAGATATGCTCTAGAGAGAAGAGGAATGAAGGTCAGCAGGACTAAGACAGAATATATGTGTGTGAATGAGAGAGAGGATAGAAGAATAATGGTGAGGATGCAAGGAGTAGAGGTGGCGACAGTGGATGGGTTTAAATACTTGGGGTCAATAGTTCAGAGTAACGGTGAGTGTGGAAGAGAGGTGAAGAAGAGAGTACAGGCATGATGGAGTGGGTGGATGAAGAAGAGAGTACAGGCAGGATGGAGTGGGTGGAGAAGAGTGTCAGGAGTGATTTGTGACAGACAAGTACCTGTAAGAGTGAAAGGGAAGGTCTACAAGAGGGTAGTGAGACCAGCTATGTTATATGGGTTGGAGACAGTGGCATCAACAAAAAGGCAGGGGTATGAGCTGGATGTGGCAGAGTTAAAGATGTTAAGATTTGCACTGGGTGTGACAAGGGTGGACAGGCTTAGGAATAAGTATATTAGAGGGTCAGCCCAGGTTGGAAGGTTTAGAGACAAAGCCAGAGAGGCAAGATTACAGTGGTTTGGACATGTGCTGAGGAGGGATGCTGAGTATATTGGGAAAAAGATGCTAAGGATAAAGCTACCAGGTAACAGGAAAAGAGGAAGGCCTGAGATAATGTTTATGGATGTGGGGAGAGAGGACATGCAGGTGATTGGTGTGACAGAGCAAAATGCAAAGGACAGGAAGAAATGGAAACAGGTGATCCGCTGTGACGACCCCTAATGGGAACAGCCGAAAGAAGATGATGATGACTGTGATTGGGCTGGCTGATATTGAAGTGTCTCACAAGATAATGGTAACAATATATTTAACTTTGTAAAAAGCAGTTCAAATTGCTGTAGAGGCTTAGTTCAACCTAGCCAAAGCTTTGGATATCATTCCTTTCTCAGACAGCATAGATAAACTTATCAAAATTAAAAGTAAAACCTTATGTTTTCCAGTGGATAGCAAACTGGCTCACAGTTTAAACAGCAGCAAATTAAGACTGAGGGCAAAGCCTTCAATAGACTTCTTAGCAGTTGTGTCCACCAGGGCTTGGAATTAGGGCACCCCATGTCTGACACTTACTTTTCTGAAGCCAAACCTGACTTTAAATGTCTTTGACTAAGTTAACAAATGAGAGTCATCTTGGAGCCATCATCTCCTCCTCCCTGGGACTTCCAGATTCTATGAGGACTTCCATGCACAAATAAATGGTGGTGCAACAACTATGGACTCACGCTAAAGGCCAAAACATGTAGTATTATATCCTTTAGCAAACTAGGAAAACCTTGCTCCTACCGCATTAATGGCACCCCCCCCAAAAAAAATAGTTATCACAAACCTGGGCACACTTGCTGACAATGAGCTCTCTTTTGACTATGGAGTCACAGTTGTCAAGCTAAATGTCAAAACCTGTAGTAGTATATGTTTTAGCAAACTAGGAACACCCTTGCTCCTACCACATGAATGGCACCCCACCCCCAAAAAACAGAGTTATCACAAACCTGGGCACATTTGCTGAAAATGAGCTCTCTTTTGACTATGTAGCCACAGTTGTCAAGCTAAATGCCAAAACATGTAGTATTATATCCTTTGCAAACTAGGAACCCCCTTGCTCCTACCACATTAATGGCACCCCCTCGACATAGACACGGTTATCACAAACCTGGCATATTTGTTTACAATAAGCTCTCTTTTGACTATGTAGCCACAGTTGCTATTACCCAGCTCTTTACTACGGTTGTTTCCTCCATTGCCAGTCATGATATTATGCTGCTCTACTTCTCCTTTATTAGGCCCGTAGTGAATATCGTACTTCCTTAGGCATGTGACTGTCCAAAAATATGATCCACCTTTAAACGCCACTGTTTCCTCTAAATGAGAGTCCAGAGCTCAAGCTCCATTACCTAGGTGGAATGCAGAAGAGCTCTCTCCTCCATCTCATAAAGACTCCTTGGGCATTAACTCTGCCTGACCCCCTACAAGACCTCAGAATATCACCTGCTTCATAGTCACAAAACTGACAACATCATGACTACCTGTAGTAAAAAGACTTCAGCCTTCACCATTACCTAAACCAAACCTGCTGATCTGACAGATAATCCAACTCATAATTTTTGTCCACTAGAACAGACTCTCCCTTCTGTACTAAAAAAAGTAGTTCCCTCAACCAATTCAAATGCAGCCTGGATGAACAGATGGGTAACTACAGATATATACCTGGTCTCACCCTACAACCCCCCATGGAAAAAGGTGGCAAGTACTAGAAATTCCAGTGGATAGGCTACAAATGATCTACCCGATTGATTGCCTATTAACAATATATGAACCTATAAGAGATAAAATGTTAAAACAAATGCAGTGAATAGTGTGTGTGTGAGGTAAAACACAAAGTAAACATCAAATTCAGTAGAAAATAGGGTAATTATGAAAGTAAGCATGTGCATGAGAAGCACCAGTGATTGCAAGCTTGGAAAATGCATAATGTGTAACCTGTTCCATGATAAGTCAGAGCAATGTGCTGCTCATGGCAAAACGTACAAGAAATGCAACAAGATGGAACATTTTGCTGTTGACTGTAAAACTAAGCTACTGAAAGAAGTAGAATAAAAATGAGAAGAGTGTTCAGAAAGCATTTTTTCACAGGTTTAGTGGCTGCTATGCCAGACACTTAATCAGACTGGTGAATCAAATTCCTAATTTGCGGAACCATATTAAGCTTTAAGATTGATACATGTGCTGATATTGCAATAGAGCTACATGCTATTTAGAGAGACATCTTAAAGTGTTTGCAGCTATATGAAATAGAAAAAGAAATAGCCCTGTCGGCAAACTCAAGTGTACTTGTAAATTTCTAGCAGTGTCTGAGTGGAAGACGTACAAGTATGAGTCTAGGGTTTATGTGCTAGTGGGTCTGTACATAAAGAACTGTGGCATGCAAGTGGGGGTTCATTACAAGAATAAACAAAGTCAATGTGGAAATGTCTGGTGAAGCTTGCCTTTTTAAGTGTGTGTGTGTGTGTGTGTGTGTGTGTGTGTGTGTGTGTGTGTGTGTGTGTGTGTGCGCGTGTGTGTGTGTGCGCGCATGTGTGTGTGCGCATGTGTGTGTGTGTGCATGTGTGTGTGTGCACGCAAGTGTAAAGATAAAGGTAAAACCAGATGGTCTGTCAAAATGCCCTGACCACTACCAGAAGAGTGAGATTTTATATACTGTAAAGTACAGGCAGAACTCAGATGAATGCAATCACTTGGGGCGATTGAAAGGGTAACTGAACCAGTTAAATTGTTTGCTCTTATGGTCACAGTTAACAAAAAAAAAGAGTGGTAGTGTACGATGATGCATTGTCTTAAAGTGAAATGATGCAGTTATGAGAGACAGGCATATTCTATCTACCCTAGGGGATACTGCACTTAAGCTGGTGTGTGTTAAAAGTATTCTCACATTAGACACTTCAAATGGATTTTGGCAAAAAAACACATGAGAAAGATAAACAGACAAACTGCATCACTCCAATAGAAGGATTTCATTTTTAAAAGGCTGCCATTTGGTAGAACTTCAGCACCAGAAATATTTCAATGTGAGCTGTGCGATTTATGGAAAGGGCATGAAAGTGGTGGTAGTGTTGTTGTCATGGAAGATGTACTTAGTTCTGATAAACAGATGCATGGCATCAGACTGGAGCCAGTGCTCCAAATCATCAAAAACCCAGGCTTGAAACTGAACTGACAAACACTGTTTTGGAAAGTCTGAGATTCAATATTTCAGTCACAATATAATTGCTAGTGAAATCAGACCAGATTCAACCATGGTCAGAAGAACAGCAGAGCTAAATAGAGTCCAGCTTATGTAAAATAAGTATATCAGACTGTATAACAGAAGTATATCAGACCCTAGGAGTGATAAACATCTTGTGCAAACCTGTATCGGATCTGTTTTTTATGCTACCTCCACTAATAGATTTATGAATGAAAGGTGAATGCTGGTTATGGGGAAACATTTAGGCCAAAACATTCAGCAAAGTGAAGCAAATGCTAATCTCTGCTCTGTTGCTTGCTTACCATATTATTATCAAACCAACAGTACTACTGCCTTATTCCAGACGGATGGGTAAATACTGAAGCCAACTGCATACCGATCTAGAATGCTAAGATATTCACAGATAGAGAAAGACTGCCTTGAAACTGTGGAGCTACAAAGTTTCAAACTTTAGACTAATGGCAAACCATTGGTTTCGCTCTAATTCCTATGATTTGGAGAAAGAACGACCCATATGCCAAAGGTTGCTTATTAGACTGATATTTTAATGCAATACCTGATAAAACAACACAATCAGAAAAACATAGAAGACTGATGATTGTGTGTGAAGTACTAAGGAAATCTAACAGTGACTACACAAAAGGCCAAAAAAGCTAAAACCAGGTAGCAAATGTGACAGTGAGTTACAAACAGTTATCAAATATGCAAGGGACAAATAGCCTAAGTGTTGGAGACATAGCTACATTTAATGTACAAATCCGATGCCATCAGAGCACAACTACATGAAAACAAAGGGTTACTGCTGTACCAAGAAAAACTTGTTGTACCCTGTTCAAAATGTGTCAAAGTGTTAAGACAAATACACAAAGGACACAAAGCCTCACTAAGTATCATAAAAGATTCAGGATGTCTGTATGGTGGCCCATCACCAACATGGACACTGTACAGCTTGTGTTAAAATGCCAGTTCTGTATCATACACAAACCATTCCAGAGGAATAGAATATTACTGCCATCTCCTTCACAAAAAAAGTCCTTGATAGAAAATAGCTGCTGACTTGTGCAAGTGTGACTAAAGGTGCTAACTTGTAGGAGTACACCCTTACTCAAGATATATAGAGTGTGCATGTACCAACCACAACTAGCAAACAAATCAGTGCCAGGTTTAAGATGGTTTTACAGATTGTGCATACCTATCAAACTGATTACAGACAATGGTGCACAGTTCAAACTTGTGATGGACCACGGCACTATGCATAGTATCTCAAGTCTCACTATTCACAGTCTAATGGTGTTGCTGAAAAAGTGGCCCAAAATGTTAGAAGGATTCTTAGATAGCCTAATCCACATAGAGCTCTCACGTTTTATTGTGCTATGCCACACAGCAGCATAGGAGTAACATCTGCAAAGCTAATGTTTTGTAGACAAATAAGGGCTAACATAGCTATGGTGGAATCCAAAATTAAATCAAAACCTTTCTTTTATTTTAATCTGTCCTAAGAAAAGACCAAAAGACTCAAGTATTTTAAGACAGACAATATTATACCCAAACTTTATCTGCCCTTCAACATGGCCAATCAGCATGCTTTAAACTTGAGATGGAGAGAAAATAAGAGACAGTTTAAATTGTGATACAAAAAATAGTGAACCAAGGTCCTACATGATGCAAACCAAAGATGGTACCATTGTGAGATGTAACTGGAGACATGTCCAGGCCATTCCTATAGTCTCAATGTGAAAGTCAACTATCAAACAACCACATCAAGAAGAGTGGCCTTCTGTGTCCCTAGCTAATCAATGTTCTGATTTCTTCAAAAGCTCTACTGCGGCTCACCGTTTGACACAAAGTTGGAAGTCCTGAATTCAAAATGGCTTCCAAAGATACACAGACAATTTTAAGTCCAAGTTTTGTTGATCCAAACTTTCTTTTTTCCCAATACTGCCCAGACCATTCCAAAGAAAGACACTAGACAAAATTCAAAATGTTATAACCCTTATCTAAACCTATATACATATTGTTATATGCACAGTCAGAACTATTCAAAGTGATCTTGAAATCAGACCGCCACTAAATTTTTGAAAATACAATCAAAACCATTTGGCAGATAAGTGACATTTGTTTTGCATATAAATATAATTGTATTACTGTTAAGAATTGCTAAACTATCTCAAATGCTGCTATTAGATGATAACTGCATTTCAGGTGTATAAAAGGTTTTCAGGTGCATTCAAGAATGTTTAAAATGTTTATTAAACAAAGCTTAGCTGTACACCATAGTTTTATAGCATTCCCTCTCTTGTTCTTAGCAGGGGAGATGTGATGATAAAAAGAGTGCACTGCATTTTGTGTGTATAACCTTTGGATATATAATATAGCTCTTTTTTTTAAGAACTAATTTCCTCTATAATGCATTGAGTCTACCATGCAAGTTGTACAGCTAAAGATGTGACATGACGTTGTTAATCTTTCTGCTATGCGCTGCCATTTTATTTCACATTTGCGGTCTAGTGCCAGTATTAAAAACCCTGAAGAAGATGAGTGGGTAAGCATTCATACTCATCAAGACACCCATTCTGCTGTTATGTGAACATGTACTGATGGCAAAATCTTAAAGTGGTCAATGTTCAGTTTTTAGTTGTCTGTTGAAAACAGGATCTTTAACATTACTACTATAAACTTTGGGGGGGATCGCTTTGGGTAAGCACAGGACAATGCACTTGTGCAATGCATGAAAACTGGGCTGCAGATTACACCACTTACTGTACTAGGACAACACATTGCTAGAGGCCAGGAAATTGACTTTTCAGTTGTAAACTGTGCGCCACACTGCTTTGTGTTATCATTAGGATAGATGCTCAAATGTTAGCCCCATACTATGATAAAAGAGACAGTGTTCTCAAAACTAGTATATCAAATACTTTAAGCCTAAGGTGAAATTATAGGAAATTTCATAGCCATATGAAGTAAGAATGTGTCTGTATCTACCCTAAAAAGCATATAAGCAAAATATGGCTCAACATTTAACAGCAGAATAAATACTTTAAAGCCACAATGCTAATTTTGGACCCTGAAGCTGCATGCCTCCACAGGACTCCCTGTTACTCTGATGATCATTTACACAGCACAAAGGTGAAAGAGATGGAAAGTAGCACTAAGATGGCTGGATGCACATGATTAATTTGAACATTTTTATGTAGCTCGGTTTCTACTTGCTTTTTTGATCTAGATATTTCACACATGGCATTAACTGCAACAACTCATACTGTGCCACTGGTTACCTTCAGCATGGGAGTTAGCACCATAGCTGACTGCTGTATGTGTGTGTGTTGTTATTGTATTGGATACCCACACACACACACACACACACACACACACACACACACACACACACACACACACTCTCCAAAGTTGCTTAATGCTTCGATGTGAGGAAACCTTAACTCTGGCATAACACCAGTCATTCCTTGGATTCACTTCTGCATGTGGATCAACAACATTAAGCTTCTTACTGAATGGAGTGTAAACTAAAGAACTTTTTTTTCTGATGACAGACATGTAGCTGTGCCCTCAAGTATTTTTTATGTGTTTAAGAAAGCTAAAATATTTTGCATTTTTTCATGTTACCTGCAAAGGTAGGGTCAAACAAGAAAATGGTCAATTATTAAAAAAAAAAAAATCTAAGGATATTATGCAACTTGCTCAAGGTTATACCAAGAAAATGGAAAGCATACATTAAAAAGTCAGGTTATTCAAGTTTAAATTTACCACACAGACTTGTACTTTAGTCCCACAAAAGAAAAGAAAAAATGCACAAAAGTAAGTTTTTACTTTTACTGTGAACTTGATTTAAACATCAGCTGAGACTCTAAAGAACTTCCTGCTGATAAAAATTATGGGAAAAAAAGCTCTGAGTAGACGGCACTTCTAATTGAAGAAATCCGCTTACAGTGCTTTAAGCGCCCTGTGGTTTTGGCTTTGAGATCACCTGCCGTGTGTGACTTGACTCAATTAGCACTCCTCCTGATATGTTGAAAATGCCAGGCCTGCTGCAAGCAACTAAGGAGGTCTCAGTCTGCAGCTACTGACGTAAACATTTCTAAGGGCAGTTACTGATGCTGGGATCCGAAGAGATGGAGGAGAGGAGTATAAATACCTTCATGCCCACCAGCCAATGCGAGTTCAAAGTGTCAGAATCCCTTTGTTCCCACCAGCCAATGTGAGTTCAAAGTGTCAGAATCCCTTTGTTCCCACCAGCCAATGAGAGTTCAAAATGTCAGAATCCCCACATCTTGTTTTTTCCACTGTTATGTTTGTGTATTCATTGAGACAAACTTGCCGTTTCTGAAACTAAATGGAAAGATAAGAATTTTTATATTTAGTAGTTTTAACCTTTGAGAAAAGCACTTTCTTTTGTTTTATATTTATGATTTAAGAGGCACTGAAATGTATCATTTATGGCATGCAGTTCTTTGGAAGAGTGAGACAGACTTTCTTATTTTCACTTTGAGGTTTCCTTAACCAAGTTTCTTCGTAACTTGCAAATTATACATACTGCAAACCAATCAAAAGTTATGCCCTTAGTACAGTTTTAGAACTGCTTGGAGAATTAAATTTAACTATCTAATCTTAGCTCACAATGTGCATATTTGCTTAGCAGATACAAGTTTCCCTGGCTACTTTTATACCTCCCCTTCTCATGACACTCACTGTGCTTCTGGCCTTAAATTTAGCATGAAAATAAATATGTACACATATAACTAACAAATCCTCCCTTAATTAAATAGGGGGATGGAGGGAAGGTAAGTAATAACAGCTGAACTCTTCAATCAGATCTTGAATCTAGCACTGTTTACAAAATGAGAACAAAATCTTCATTAACCATCAGAACAAATTCCCTAAATAATCCTGATGGCTGTGTTATGAAAACATACCTTTGATCAACACAGCCCCGAATGAGGCCCTAGACCTGGAGACAATGTCTAATAAAAGTGCTAATAGATAAGTAGGTAGCGACTGTGGAAAAGTCACCCAAAGACAAATTATGATAAAGGCTATTGAAGCAGTTGCTATCCTAGTGAACATGCTTAGGAAGTCCTGGCAAATCCATCCTATAGCTCTTCTAGATGACGAAAATACAGCTGTACAACCAATGGGCCAAAACAAAATTTTAGTCACCCTTTGCATTAATTTCTGTGAAGTAAAGGGAATAAACAATTATTTTTCTTAATGCCATTCATCCTGTCCACACAATACCCAAGCTGCCCATGGACATCTGTCAAGTGCAAAAATAATTCACCCTGAATGGAGTACCCTTTGTATAATACAGGAAGTTTAGCTGTGCGTAAACTTTCAATCATCAACAACAAAAGATGCTGGTGCAAAGGGAGGAAGGAAGGGATCAGTTCACCAAAACAAAATGCAGATCATATGAGAGCAGAGGCTTTCTAATGGGAGGATGTAGTAGCAATATGCCTCTCAGAAAGGCCTTGCAAACTTTAAGACACATGAAGAAAGGCAACTTCTGACCAGTGCAAAAAGAAACTAGATACCACAGCAAGGTGCACCTAATGGATGAACAGCAGCCACAGATCACATTTTTCCACCAAATATTGAAGAATTTCAGAAAAAAGGAGGAAGATCAATGTCACGATGTGCAGCCCAAACTGGAAATCTCTTCTATTTACCCTAATGCATCTTCATGGGGGAGGGTCTCTAAACCAAAGAGGTCATCTGCTACCCTGTTTGTGAGTAGAAATGGAACAGACATGTTGTCAAGTTTAGAGTATGAAGGTCTAAAACTATGTTGCCCGAAGGAAGAAAAAAGATCCTTCTTCAGAGGCAGCCTGAGACAG
Organism: Protopterus annectens; assembly: GCF_019279795.1. NCBI lineage: Eukaryota > Metazoa > Chordata > Ceratodontiformes > Protopteridae > Protopterus > Protopterus annectens. The sequence goes on along the minus strand of NC_056743.1, from coordinate 886,260,931 downwards.
GAAGAAGTCATATCTAGCTTCTAGCATCTTGAAAGTGTGGTCAATTGTAGTCAAGTAGGTGTTGTACAAATATCTTCAACAGATGCATTTAATAAAAACTTAGAGGTAGCCATGGCTTTCAATGAATGGACACTGATCTCTGGTAGACATTTATTATATTTTAGGTAACAAACTTTATACAAGCAGATAACTGTTGTGACAGCAATAATTTTGAGATACAGCTGCCAAGAAACTTCTTGGAAAAGGAAACAAATAACTGAGAATCTTTTCAAAATGACTTGATCCTGTTCAATAAATCTGAGCTGTCTATGAATGCCCATGCAGTATAACAGATATTTCAACCTTATTGTAGTAGTTAAGGAAGAAAACTTGCAAATGGACTGATTTAAATTAGATTCAGTATCTACCTTAGGCATGAAGGACAGACAGGTCCACATGAACACCCCATATTTGGAAATGTTTATCTATGAAGGGTTGATCGACAAGACTTGCAGCTTTGACATTCATCTTGTCAAGGTAATTACAGCTCATAACAGGGATTTTCAGGGCAATTATTTCAGCTCTTTTCAAGGAAGAAGTTCAAAAGGAGATTTAATTAGATTTTAAAGAACAAAATTAAAATCCCAAGATGGTACTAGATCCTTAGTCAGTGAAGATAAGTATCTCTTACAGTGGTTTTGCAGGCTTTCAGGGAGGACAGTGAGAGAGACATGGCTCCCAAAACAATTGGATGTAGCTGATATATGAACTTTAACATATGAATAACTAGAATCAGAGTCGAAAAATGGTCACAATTTTTGGAAAAATAACTAACAACTAGAGTTGGTGTTATGAAAGGATCTAGGCCCAGGTCAATGGCCAAATCAAAGAAAACCATACTTTTACTTGCTTCTACTATATGGTTTCTTTTGTCAGTGCACTGGACAGAATAGAGAATGTGGACCACAAAATATGGGTATGCACAGCCCCTGGCTATTATTAGAATTGGAGGAATCATGCAGCTAGACATAGAGAGTGAAGGTCCAGGTAAGGCTTACCTGACAGGTGGGAAAGGAATGCCCTGAACTACATCAGGCCTGTTCAAGAGACACCATAACAGTGGAAAACATACTTGCTGGTGCCAAAAATGGGCTATTAGGACTTTTGCCTCAAATATCTTGGTTATTACTAGAACCTTGAGAGTAAGAGGAGACAGGAAGAAAAGTATAGAGGAGACCTGAGAGACACTTCTTCATGAGTGCATCACTGAAGCAATAGCCCAAGAGAGGAATAAAGGAAAATAAGCTGTTGTATTTGGAAATTATTAAGAATGCAAGCAGGTCACAGAGAGTTCCCTTAACACCTGAACAGTGTTGAGGAAACACCTATGAGGCATCATTAAGCAGCAGCTCAGCCTGCCTGCTAGAGAATTGGGTTGGTTCAGCATATAGCTAACAACTAGAAAGCTGATTGTATTGCAAAGGCTAACTGCCGTGGTGTCATGGTTTCAAAACCCAGGGGAGAAGAATGAGTTCTCTCCACTTACTGATATACGAAACCACTGCAATTGTGTAGTGGCTTCATAACCCAGGGATAGGATTGAGTTCTCTCCACTTGTTGATATACTAAGCCACTGCAATGTTGCTGGTGAGGATGACAAATGCACCTAGAGGGAAGGAGTTTTGGCACACCAGAGAAGTGGGAAGTAATATCCTCATTTCTGGAACACTGATGTGCTGAGCCGCCTCCTGCAACCAAATTTGTGGGCTGTCGGAACCTAATAATGCTCCCGCACTAAAGCAAAGGCATCAATGATAATGGTCTCCACTGGTAATAGGTGTTAAAAAGGATCTTCACTTTATTACCACAAAATATATAAATAGAGTGAGCACTTTTGTGATTATCACTTCGCTTCTTCAGACAAACTAATAATAAAACCAAGCAGCATTTATTTAGAAGGTCAGCCAATCAGCTGCCTAAACAATTAGCTTTTAACAATCAGCGATTAAAAAGCCCTTGACTAACTAGTGATGCAATCCACTAGAGAGCCTTGTATATAGAAATACACAAGCTATATAACAAATAGTAATAAAAAGTAGTAAAAAACAAACTGTTAATGTTTTAAGGGGGTGCTTTCAAAAAAGGTGTAAAAACCCCATTTAAGCCTATGGGTTGCTCTGCATTAAACAGCAGAATCCATTTTTGTTCAGTTGCCTCAGTTTGATTCATTAAATCTCCACCCCTCATGCCTACATCTAAAATCTGAAGGACAAAAAATTTTAAAATGTGTGCAGAACCATATTGGTTAATGTGTTGGGCTAAAGCATTATTCTCTCTTATTCTTAATATCTCTGTAATGCTCAAGGATTCTTTCCTTTTAAGACCTGTTGGTCTTACCTATGTAGAAAGCATGGCAAGTCTGACAAAAAGTAAAATAAACAACGTTAGTGGTCTTACAATCTGCACAGAAATCAAAATTGAAGCCATTATTGGGGTGTAGACTTCTGATTCTGTTGTTTAATGCAGAGGAACCCCCAGGCTTAAATGGGGTTTTTACACTTAAACCTTTTTTGAAAGCACCCCCCTTAAAACATTAACCGTTTATGTTTTTTACTATTTTTATTACTACCTTTTATTACTATTTATTATACAGCTTGTGTATTTCTATATACAAGGCTCTCTAGTGGATTACATCACTAGTTAGTCAAGGGCTTTTTAATTGCTGATTGTTAAAAGCTGATTGTTTTGGCAGCTGATTGGCTGACCTTCTATATAAATGCTGCTTGGTTTTATTACTAGTCTGTCTAAAGAAGCGATGTGATAATCGCAAAAGCGCTCACTCTATTTATATATTTTGTGGTAATAAAGCGTTTGCTTTTAGTCTTGTAGGCTCAGTACATTATTTTATTTCCTTACTACAGGTTTTCTTTTTGTACCGTTCTGCATCCTGTACCCGTTTATTTTATTTTCAATTAAAAAGGATCTGCCTGGAGACAAACTGGCATTCTGCAACCACCACCAAAGACGCTCCTTGCACACCTTTGAAATTCTTATTTAAACATCCAAGGGATCAATAAGCTGATTCTGCAGAACACACTCATGCAAACACGGGCAATAGTGTACCACTTCAAATTGAAGAGACCATCAATCTTAGGGCTCTGAGGGAAAGGGAAATCAGAAATACTTACATAATCTGAAATATAGAAGCTGGCATAAAGACAGCTGGAGAGACTAACTTCTGTCTAAAGGAAGGAAGAATCAGCAAGACAGTGTGTGGTTAATGCACCTGATGGATGTTATGGTCTGTGTGTGCAGCACCAGATGAGACTCTTTGCAATGCTCACTGTAATTCCCAATGATTTGAATAAGGACAGAAGGCAGCTGCAGGCTAATAGGGGATCCTTTACTGTTGCATCTGCTAGCAGCCAATCATCTTAATGTGAAAAGACCTCGTTTCTCCAGCAGCTTGAGATGAGCTGTCATGAATGCCATAATTTGGTGAACATCCTAGAACAAAAGTGAGATTAAATAGAAGATTCTGAAACTGGAATGGATTAGCTCCTAATACAGAAGTGCAGAAACTACCACCCCTCCTTGTAATTTTTATGTGGAAGTAGGCATCTTGAAGTTCCAGAGAACACATTCACTCTCCTTGTAGACAGGGCACAATGGATTGAACCAAGCCCATGCAAAAGGGCTTTTCTCAGGCTACAATGATTTAAGTATCTTAAACCCACTGTGAGCCTAAAGTCTTTGCTTTTTTGGCACTGAAAAGAAGCTGGAGTAAAAGCATACCCTTTGCTAATCTGGCAGGACCTCTTACATGGCAATTTTCACTAAAAGGTTTGAAATCTTTTTCTGGCCACAACTCATTCATGGGGTGGAATGTTGGGGAGAGGCAAAGATAAAAAGGAAATAGAACTTCTGGATGTCACAGTTCTTACCTACTTGCCCTGTGTGATGGCTATCCATGAGGACAAATGGAAGAACAGATAACCCCCTGCTGTCTCCAGAGTGGAGCAGTTAGGCAGGTTTTCAAAGAATGGACTGAGAACTCCCAGAAGAATAAGAACCTCTGAATCCCTCATTATTTTGCAGAGATTGTCCATCTTTAAGTTGAAAGCCATTCTGGGAATTTTCTTGGCCTCTACAGACATTTCAAGAACTGTTCTCAAACTAATACTGGCCTAAAAACAACTGACACTGACTGCTATAGCAATGTGGAGGCAGGTAGAATGTGATAACAACAACAATGAGGGTTTTACCCTCTTGTTCTTGCTTCAGGAATATGTCTTTCATGCCTACCAAATAAGAGGTTGCTATTGAATGGGGCATTAATAAATCTGGCCTTAGCTTCCTTGCGAAATCCATAAGAAGAACCCTGGGACTACATCTGCTGTAGCACAACATCTGTAGTCTTAAGTCAAGGGTAAAAGACCTCCTAAGCCTACCAGAACCTACAGAGTGAAGTCTAGGGGTTCTCAATTCAAGATCAGAGGCTCAGAAAAGATACTGCTGGGTCTGGAGCTGGATTTTTCAGCGCCAATACACCCATCTGGGAGTAGCAGTCAGCTTCCACTGTAAGGTTTAGAAATAGTAGCTGAAATGAAGGAGAAGCTTTCAAAACTTTAGGGCCAGGACTTCAGATAATTACACCTTTTTTCAGCATTGAAGGAGGCACAAATCTCACTCTTCTCTTAGATATTTGCCTCCTCAAGACATTTTAAAGTGTCTGCAGCCATTGAAGCATTTTAAGTAGCACACTTTTGAAGTTGGACATAACTTCCTTAATGCATATATGAAATTATGCAGGGTGATATTGTTGCAATTTATTTTGTTGATAAGGATGTCCCAAGAAAGTTTTCCTGTAACTGAAAATTCCTGCCATAACAATATGAAAGAGTGATCCCACAATATCTCACTTCTAAATTAGTGTACAGGACAGGCTATTATGCTTTCCATGCCAAAAGTAACAACAGGATGGTCTTCTGCTGTAAAAACAAATCATCATCATCTGCGTGATGTGGGGAAAAACAGCAATAGTAGTCCATGAAAAAAAGACAAAAGTAGCATTAATCACTGGAAGTGCTACACCTAGTGATTTCTTATGTACAGAGAGACTAATGGCATAAAATATCAGAATTTGTAAGCAGGACCAAAAGCAGTGTGGAAGAAAGATACCCAGACAGTTTGAACAGTAGTAGGAGCAATGGGTGTAATAAAAAAGAAGTTAGAGTCGTATTTAGATGCATTACTAGTATGTATAACTCCATATGAATCACAGGAGACCATTCAAGGCACACTGCAGGTGCTGAGAAGAGCACTCTTGGTGACCATCAGAGACTGAAGCGATGCTAATTTCACGAGTTCTCCTCGTACCCTGACGTAGGGATGGGGGTCCATTCCTGTCATCATATTAAAAACCCCAAATTGTACCTGAATGAAACCCCTTATATTCAAAACTGGCGTGTGTTTTTCTACTAGATAAACCACTATGTAAGCAACTGCTCTACTAAAGAAATTATTTTTATTGCCCAGAATGTCTTACTGCCACATGTAAAATATACTCAATACCAAAGATGGCATAATTCTGGGTGTGGTTATTGATTATAGACAGTAAAACTGAAACATCAAAAAACATCCCATCATTTTTGTTATATTTCAAAACTACTTGTATCTGTAGTATTAGGATAATAGCTGCAAATAAAATAAATGCAAAACAAACATGCATTGCAAGTGCAGACAAACAGTTGAAATATTTGGTGTGCACATCATGGGACAATTTTCATCCTACACTTGCAGTTCTGAACTCTAGACTCTTTCTGGCTCTTTTGCTCCAAATGTAATTGTAATGGCCATAAAACTACAACAAATGGCAATGCGACTGCACCAGCAAACCACTCACTCTACAAATTCTTGTGCAATATCAACAAGACTGCAACAATCTTGGCAATGACAAGAACGATTTCAGAGGAGAACAAGGCAGCAAAATGCAACTTAGGCACCAAAAAAATCTAGCAAGTGGGAAGGGGGTCTAAAGAATACATCTATAAACTATATCACACATAATGTACCAGATATAGATGCTGACAACAGGTGCTTTATGTTAACATGTCTACAGCAGCAGTGTCAGGGGTGTATTTTTTGTAGCTTAGCAGCTAACTTTAAATCCATGCTCCTATGACAACCACTGATGAGGTTCCTCCCTCTATGAAGCTCCCCTCCTTTGTCAATGAGGAGTCTTCAGGTGCTCTAATGACTGACTTTTCATCTTTGTTTTTGGGAGCCATACAATTGATACACCGTCACCTAAAGAGGTAATGGAGGACCTTTCTTTACAATTTTTTTCTCTGATTCTTTACATAGTCTTCTTTATCATGTTTTGCTTGTTTCACTGCAGTTTTATTGCATTTCTCACAATACTCAAAAATCTACTAAGGCCCTAACAAAAACAAACAAGGAACATGGATCTTTTAAGGTCTGTTTACACACATTCTTTTTTATCTTAGTGGTAGAAAACATAAGCTTTCTTCCCATGTCCAGTTTTTATTCAGTTTCTTTCAACACTCTTAAAAAATTAAATGGTAGATTAGTGTAACCTCCTACACCAGTAGTGTTTGGCATAGATAAAAGACTTACATCCTTATGATTACTGATAAACCTTTACTCATAGCCAATAATGATACCATTTGTGAGTGTTATACATTTTTACTCAAACTGTAGGCCACCCTGTCACCAGCAGCGGTAACCATCCTGCCGGCAATGTGCAGCACTAGAACACTAAACCCCTATAGGCTAAGGCTATAAAGAAACCTTTACCTAAACCTCCTAGACATACTACTACACTCGCACTCTCATCCTCACATATCTCTACAAAATGTTATCAGCACTGCAAGCCCACACCTGTAAGGCCCACAAAGCCTGCAGCCCCCTCCAAGGAAAAGTGTTAGTTATCAGAAAATCTATAATCAGGTATACAGATGCAGCCTTACTATGGTAGACAAGGAGTAGGTAACAGTAAGCTGGCTCTCAGGTGTTAGAATTTGCATGTGACTAGAGCCCTCAAACCTTTCCACCCTAAGTGTGAATATGGTCTTGTGATTGTCCATGTGGGATGAATCATTCTAAGTGCTCCTCTTTGGAGAGATGTAGGCACACATGATGGATTTTGCTATGCAGAGGTATGAGGCAGGAAAAAAACATTAGTCTTGAACAGTATTTGGCCATCATAATGAATTATGCCACATTACAAAATCAAAGTAATTCTCTATGTAACTAATTGCATTCTATGGGGGGACCCAGAATGTGCCAGCATGGGAAGAGATGGCTGGCAGGCCAACCTACTTTGTCATCGATGGACTTTCTCCTCTATCCCAGCATTTACATATATTGCCTAAAATCTTTGCAGTCCACACATTGTCTTTTTAGATAAAGTCTGTCTCATGGACATATCAACTTAGCAGTTCAAATTACATCAGGGTGACACTATTTAATGTCAGAAGTTTTAATAAGAAAATGTCTAAATTTGAGGTCTTTCTAACTCTTGAGAAAATTTATATCTTTATTAGTACTGACTTTTGGTTCCAGTATACTGATAACATTCTCTCTATACCTGCATTTGCCATTCATTCACATTCATGGGGAACAGAGAGGAGCATATCCATATTTATCTAAAACACTCTCATTTCATGCCAAATTCAACACAATACAAACTTTCACATTCTTGATGTCACAGCTGCTTTTAAAACCATCATATCCTTGCAAACTATAAGTTATTTTCAAAGTTTCATATCAATTGTCTGGTGCTTTCCTCCCCAGAAAAAAAAGTTTCATAGCTCATTACATAGTGCTCCTATTAATTAATGATATTCTGTTTAGATTTTGTATATTTGCTTATTACGTGTATGCCTCTGTTTACTATGATTTTTATATAATGTTGGAATTTATCTGGAGCTTTTCTGCCTGGACCTCCACAGAAAAGGGGTAGCTTTCTGTCCACCCAGACTATGCCTGTAAACAAATTCAATAAATAAATACATTTTGTGACAGGATTGATAGGATACTTAAGCCTTCTAATAACTTTTAGAATCTCTCTGTTACCTCAAGTGAATAAATAATAATTGCATTACAATTCTGCCTAACATTCATGGCACCACAAAAAATATCATGTATAAAGATCTGAAGACATAGTTTCTTACAACGTGACCATCTTTAGAAATTCCTCTGCTAGCTTAAAAAAAGGATCAGCAGTGATTACCTTGCAACCTTTCCACTGAATTATTAGAAATTTTTGCACATGCTTTTGTGTTTAAAATCACAATACTAATTATTAGCAGATCTATCACGGAGGGTGTCACTCCCAGTATATAGAAGGAGGCAATAATTGTTCCTCTACATAAAGGGGAGATCTCTTGTTCAGCAGCATTAAACAACTATATGTCAGTTGTCAATTTTATCAAAAAATCTTCAAAAATGTATTTATTAAAAACTTCTAAATCTAGTAAAATGAAATTTTACTTTCAACTCCCAGCATGGTTTCAGACCTAACCATGGTAATGATACCACCCTTTTTGACGTCCCAAAATATATGTCCATAATCATTAAGACCAAGGACACATGTGGAGCATTGGTTCATTCTAAGGTGTCTACGACTGTTGGTTAAATTATTCCCGTCAATGCCCTATGTAACTATGGTCTGCCTTGGTGCCACTACGTGGTTCACTAGTTAATTAGAGCACAGGAATCAATCTATTATGCTGTGTTAAACCCACTATCTTTAGCTGTTAGTGTCCCTTAGAGTTTAGCACGGGCCCACTCTTTTTACAGACTTCATAAATGATATGGTCTACTACTGTGAAAATGCAAAATTTGTCCAATATGCTGATAACTCAAAAATTATTCTTTCAGATAAGTCAGTTTTAGAGTCAACACCAAAGTCCAATCCAGGTTTGATTCATTACAAGTATGACTCAGACCTATGAAATTCTTCAAAGGCTAAATAAACATATCCAAAAACTTAGTTGATATTTTAAAGGACATTATTCTCACTAACAACTACTTTTCATTTGATAAAGAATTCTACATCCAAAATATCAGAGTAGCCATGGGGTCACCCCGTGGAGCCAGCCTGGCCAACTTTGTGATGGCATATTGGGAGAGGGAGAACATCTTCAAGGTTCCAGTTATTATGCAAAGAATAGATTTTTTACACTTATTACTGGGAAAATATTTTTATTCTATTCCTTGGGAACCGGACACATGCCACTGAACTAGTTAATCACCTCAATTCGTCTTCTGACTTCTTGAAGTTTACCTTTAACTTTGATGAGACATCTATTGACTATCTAGATATTAATCTTTAAAAAGACACAATTTGAATAGGTATTTAGCCAAAATACATGGAAAAAAGAACTATTCTAACTCATTCTTGCATTTCTCCAGCTGTCACCCTCACCACCAAAAAAGATCAGTGGTGAAGGGACAACTGGTAAGAGCAGCAAGAATAGTCTCATTAGATGTTGATTTTAACATAGAAGGACAGTATTTGAGCAATTTATTTCTTTAAAGGGACTACCCTAGAGAGTTAATAGAGTCCTAGTTGAAGTCAAACGCAAGAGATCTGTAGGCTTCTATGTTCCTTTTCTAGCTGCAAAAGACATACATAATGAATTTGGTGACAATACTGTCAACCATTTGCCAACTACAATAGACTTCCAATTAACTTCAATAGATAATAAAGAAGTTAAGGACTGCAATACTACCTTTATCACCACTTTTAATGTTAGCAGCGTTATGGTCTCAAACATTTTACACAAGAATTGGAACCTTTTACCTTCTGACATGTCTAGTATGGACAAAGTGAGTATCAAACCAAAAACAACATATAGGAGAGGTAGTAATTTGAAAAATGTATTTGAGACTAGAAAGGACAGAACACACAATTTCCCAGGGATGTCCAAATGTAACATATGTAAATACTGCAAGCACATTAACACAGGCAACAAATTTGTAGTAAGGAACAAACATTACTTTTTAAAGAAAAAATTAAACTGTAACTCGAAACTAATAGTTTACCTAGCTAAGTGTGTAACATGTGCAGCGTTCTATATAGGAAAGACGGAGCATAGACTCCGAGATCGTATATATGATCACCTTTATGCAACTGACCATCAAAAGATTGAGAACGCCTTAGCCAAACACACTGTAGCATTTCCTGGTCACACTTTTAAGTCTGTTATAGATCAACCTCCAGTAGATGATAAAGGAGGGCCATCATCTTTAAAATTAGAAGAACTAAAATTATACTGGCAACTGTCATTGAATGCCTATAGCTTTCCGGGCATTAATGGCATGTGTACCATTACTTGTTTATTAAAATTAAAGAGTTTATGTAGGTAACAAATTTTATGAACATATCTGAAATATTTTTATATATGGAATTTTTGGCATGTACTGTATATGTTAATTTGTTTACCTTCTATTTCTTATTAATAGACTTGGTATTTTATTTTAAGTTAATGTTATATTTATGTACTCTAACTTTAAATAGCACAGGAATGTAGTACTGGTTGCTTAGCACTTGTAAACACTCTCATTTGACCTGGATTATTGGTTGTTTCAAAACATGTGACTTAGAAGATTTTATAAAGGAAGTGTTTTACCATTTCATTTTATCTGAAGAAATCTGTCCACAGAGGCAGACGAAAAGCACTTCATTAAATTTGTGGGGGGTTTTTTGCTCAAAGCAGTCCTCCGGTTTTGGTTTTTTACATCAGTTTATTTTTTATTTTTTTGTTCTTTTGTGCCAATTTAAAATATCAGTTACTACATACACTAGAAGAGGACTGCAATGGTATAGTGAGGTTCCCTGCAGTACATCATAGAAGGATGTATTATTGCATTACACTTCATTGTGTTCAACCAACAGATGACTTTTGTTCAGCTAAAATATAAGCTTTTACCCTCACCCAAGTGTCCTGTTCTTTGCAATACTAACACTCACTAATATATGTATTATACGTATATATATATATATATATATATATATATATATATATATATATATATACATACATACATAGACACACACACATATATATTCCGCTTTTTAATCAAATTTGTTATCTGAATTTGGTAAGGCAGAATTACCAAAATGTCAGAAATGGTAACCATGGAATCAACATTCGAACACCAGAAGTTCCAATGTTACGGGTAACATTTTTGCAGGTTGCCCTGAACCCCCCACACCTACTGCATATTATATATCCCAACTCAGAGATCACACTACAGTGAGGAAAAGGGTAAACTTCCTGATCCCCACTGTAGTACGATCTGTTACCAGAACATTGATCCTATATTACCGAATGCACACAACCATTCACTAATGAGGATTTGAACATTTATGGATCAGAATTATGAAAACTGGAAAAACACAGTCAGCCATCCCTGTTTCCCATAAGTGCCATTCCACATTTTGATAGTGAACTGTGTATAAATATATATATATATATATATATATATATATATATATATATATATATATATATATATACACACACACACACATGTGTGTGTGTGTGTGTGTGTGTGTGTGTGTGTGTGTGTGTGTGTGTGCGTCTGTATATAAATAAAAACAGGAATAAGGATACAATGGAGCCTCTGCTGAAAAAAAAAAACTTTATAATATGCTTTCCTACTTCCTGAGGTACATTATCTATAAAACAGGCATTTATGATTTTCCTTAAAAAACTATTTACAGATGCAGAGGAATAGCCATTGTGATGTACTCTTAAACCTGGGTAACAAAAATAGAAATGCACTTGTCTAACTTAAATAAATGTGTTTCCATCAAATAAGCAATCCTGATATTTTATTTATGCTGTCTATTATAAATGTCCTGAAAACTGTACATATTCCCTTTTTCATACTTTCAGTTAGTTGATACTATATCAGTAGTCATTCAACATGCATGAATTAGTATATACCACATATATAGTTATATGTGCAGCAAAAAAAATGATAATAATAAAACTTGCCTAATATTTCTGTTTACATCACTGCCATTATATATAATCTCTGTCTTTATCCACACTTATTTTATGTTCATTCCACACATTTGCAGTTAGAAACTTTTCTCAATGGGATTCCAGTGAAAATAATATTTTCAAGCTGGACATTCCTGGGCAATAAATGTAGTAAGTAAATACATTAATTGAATAGTAATTAATATACCGCAATAGAAGAGGGGTGTGAAATAAATGTTTTTGATGGTATTGTAGCTTGATGTATGTTTGCTGTACTTGGTATTATGATATGAATGCTGGTGGATGCAATACTTCCCAGATCAAATCTGCCATCTTAAACAACAGACATGACTGAAGGCCTCTGAAGAGAAGAAAATGAAAAAATTCAGCATAAGGATTAGCAAGGCACTGAGCAGTCCAACTATGGGCTTTGGCATTTAGTAAGTATTTTGTTCTATAAAACCAGAAAAAAAGATCATGCCTAGAACTGGCACTGAGCAGTCCAACTGTGGGCTTTGGCATTTAGAAAGTATTTTGTTCTATAAAACCAGAAAAGCATCATGCCTAGAACTGGCACTGAGCAGTCCAACTATGGGCTTTGGCATTTAGAAAGTATTTTGTTCTATAAAACCAGAAAAACATCATGCCTAGAATTGGCACTGAGCAGTCCAGCTATGGGCTTTGGCATTTAGAAAGTATTTTGTTCTATAAAACCAGAAAAACATCATGCCTAGAATTGGCACTGAGCAGTCCAACTATGGGCTTTGGCATTTAGAAAGTATTTTGTTCTATAAAACCAGAAAAACATCATGCCTAGAACTGGCAGTGAGCAGTCCAACTGTGGGCTTTGGCATTTAGAAAGTATTTTGTTCTATAAAACCAGAAAAACATCATGCTAGAATTGGCACTGAGCAGTCCAACTGTGGGCTTTGGCATTTAGAAAGTATTTTGTTCTATAAAACCAGAAAAACATCATGCCTAGAACTGGCACTGAGCAGTCCAACTATGGGCTTTGGCATTTAGAAAGTATTTTGTTCTATAAAACCAGAAAAACATCATGCCTAGAACTGGCACTGAGCAATCCAACTGTGGGCTTTGGCATTTAGAAAGTATTTTGTTCTATAAAACCAGAAAAACATCATGCTAGAATAGGCACTGAGCAGTCCAACTGTGGGCTTTGGCATTTAGAAAGTATTTTGTTCTATAAAACCAGAAAAAAGATCATGCCTAGAATTGGCACTGAGCAGTCCAACTATGGGCTTTGGCATTTAGTAAGTATTTTGTTTTATAAAACCAGAAAAAAAAGATCATGCCTAGAACTGGCACTGAGCAGTCCAACTGTGGGCTTTGGCATTTAGAAAGTATTTTGTTCTATAAAACCAGAAAAACATCATGCCTAGAACTGGCACTGAGCAGTCCAACTGTGGGCTTTGGCATTTAGAAAGTATTTTGTTCTATAAAACCAGAAAAACAACATACCTAAAATTGGCACTGAGCAGTCCAACTGTGGGCTTTGGCATTTAGAAAGTATTTTGTTCTATAAAACCAGAAAAACAACATACCTAGAATTGGCACTGAGCAGTCCAACTGTGGACTTTGGCATTTAGAAAGTATTTTGTTCTATAAAACCAGAAAAACAACATGCCTAGAATTGGCACTGAGCAGTCCAACTGTGGGCTTTGGCATTTAGAAAGTATTTTGTTCTATAAAACCAGAAAAACATCATGCCTAGAATTGGCACTGAGCAGTCCAACTGTGGGCTTTGGCATTTAGAAAGTATTTTGTTCTATAAAACCAGAAAAGCATCATGCCTAGAATTGGCACTGAGCAGTCCAACTGTGGGCTTTGGCATTTAGAAAGTATTTTGTTCTATAAAACCAGAAAAAACATCATGCCTAGAATTGGCACTGAGCAGTCCAACTGTAGGCTTTGGGATTTGGAAAAGTATTTTGTTCTATAAAACCAGGAAAATATCATGCCTAGAATTGGCACTGAGCAGTCCAACTGTGGGCTTTGGCATTTAGAAAGTATTTTGTTCTATAAAACCAGAAAAATATCATGCCTAGAATTGGCACTGAGCAGTCCAACTGTGGGCTTTGGCATTTAGAAAGTATTTTGTTCTATAAAACTAGAAAAACATCATGCTAGAATTGGCACTGAGCAGTCCAACTGTGGGCTTTGGCATTTAGAAAGTATTTTGTTCTATAAAACCAGAAAAAACATCATGCCTAGAATTGGCACTGAGCAGTCCAACTGTGGGCTTTGGCATTTAGAAAGTATTTTGGTCTATAAAACCAGAAAAACATCATGCCTAGAATTGGCACTGAGCAGTCCAACTGTGGGATTTGGCATTTAGAAAGTATTTTGTTCTATAAAACCAGAAAAACATCATGCCTATCATTGGCACTGAGCAGTCCAACTATGGGCTTTGGCATTTAGAAAGTATTTTGTTCTATAAAACCAGAAAAAAACATCATGCCTAGAACTTTTTGTAACTAGCACTACATGCTAGTCAAATGTCATTTTGTTTGGAGTTTTGTGTTATATTCAGTGAATGTACTTGAATGACTTCTTTTCTGTTTTAAATACTCAATTAACTAAAGTGAGTCTTCTTTATATATTTTGGCTACGTGGTAGACTACTTTTCTGCTTTTTTTGTTACTCACTGAAAAAAATAAGATGAATTTTAACAAAAAATGTCCAATGTAAATCCTTATACATTTATCTGACAAGACACATTTTTATCTAGTTTATCATTGCTGTTACTGAAGACAAGCTTATCAGCAAGCTAGGATACACACACACACACACACACACACACACACACACATATATATATATATTTTTTTGCAAGTGAAAGGCTTGCTTTTACTTTTGGTGCAAGTTCTGATTTTTACCCAGCATTCAAGACAGCAACAATCCTGTTTAGAAATGTCAGCACAGATACATGGTCTTGGGCTTTGGTGAAGAGTATCTGTGTACTGGACCAATATGAGGTCTATGTAATATCTCCAAATGTTGCAGACATGGATACTGAATAGGAAATGACTAAGCAGAGGACCCTGGGAATGAAATGCCAGTGGAATGCTAAATGGTTCAGAAGCAGTATCTATCCTTTTGAGATAGCTATTGAAGCAGACCACAGAAGGTAAAGTAGGAGTAATGTCTGGGGATTTTTTAAAAGAAAGACAGTAACATATAGCATGAAGCATTTTGGTAAAATCTGAAGCAATAAAACATTGCAACTATTAGACTCAATCTTTGTTCACCACTTATGTATTCAGTTAGCGAGTACAAAACAGTTTCTGTTCAGAGTCCTGTGTGGAAATCATGTTAGCCATCTACTAGTACATGCAGAACATCAATGTATGCCTGTATCTATGCATGATCTACTCTCACCATCACTTTGACGAAAAAGAAGAGCAAGATGATGGGACTATAGCTGTTCAATATGTTGGTGGGGATCATCCTTACAAAGGGCTTCTTCACCAAAACATTCTATTTGTGAGTACAGCAAATGAACACGGGATAAGATTTCTGTTCAAAGTTTTTGGAATATGGAAGCAAGAATTTCAGTCTTGGAGAAGCTAAAACTTTCAATTTCAATCCCAACTTCTTAATTTTATGCCATCTGATCTACTGGAGGATAAATCTTCCAAGTACAGTTAGTAGTAACTCTTCTTCTGATATAAGGCAAATGAAGTATCGCAAGCTGAAAGTGAGACTTGATTAGTCCAACCATAATTTTACTGTTAGCATCTAGAAGTATTATTATCTACAGCAGTTAAAATTATAAATCTTTCAGGATCTCTAAAAAGAACAAGAGGTTCAGTTTACAGTTGCCTGAAATAGGCTCTTCTGGTGTCAGTAATCACTGCATTAGTGCTGTTTTTAAAGTTTTTTTTTTTTATAGTTTGGAAGCTTGTCCACTGCGGACATCACGATCCCATAATATGCCAGACTGACCCATTGCTAGTTTTTGACTGTCATTCAGAAAGTGGAAGCACCATCTTCAACATTTAAGTAGTGTAACTTTGTCGGTTATTCAGGATCAAGGGCAATTAAATGAAGAGAGAGAATAATTCTGAAAAGGAGCAGGCTATATAGCGTCCTACTTCACTGCTGAGAGAAGCTGAAGGTCAGTGTTGAGGGCAAGACTGAAAGTATACACAAATGTGATTATTTTGAACTACTACCATATGTGGAATAGCTACAAATGCACACTAATACAAGACACTGACAGCACAGATTACAAAACAGAAGATACGGACTGTATACCACAGCCTCTTACAACACTCATGGTGTAGATGCAAGCAACTGGTTATCCTAGCATAGTATATGTTCAACAAACATAACAGACACAGCTGTTTCAAGAAAGGATCACCTTTCTTAGAGTTCTTAGGTTCAAAACAGTTTCTATCTTATCATATCAAAACAGTATACCCATATAGGAGGGTCTATTCTTTAAGATGAGCAGAGTAATGTATAAAAATAAAGTGATGGAAGGCAAGCTGAAATTTTCAGTTTTATCTATTGCCAAAGTGATATGCTTGCCAACAATGTATTTTAATTTTACATACAAAATTTTATAAAATGGACAATGAGAAAATAAAAGAATACCACGTATAACGAAACTGTAAAACAGAAATAAAAGTAAGCGACACAAAATGGCTAAGTATTAACCACTAAAACTCAGGCTAACTAAGTAAACAGGGCTCAGGACTGTCCCTAGACTTGTTTTGAACTAAGACGAGAACCTGTAGGTCCAGTAACTAATCTGTTTAACAAATTATGACTCAATGAGATACTTCTGAAAGGAGTAGAACAGTAACTATTTCACTTTACAAAAAGCACATTAAGACATGGCTGAGAAACTATACAGACCTTGTGAAGCCAGACCAAATGGTCAAAATGGTAGAATCACTTCCAAAGGAAGCTACTGTGACTTGCATGGAGACAACCAGGACAGAAGATACAAGACAGTGCAGTCTCTCAACTGGAAGGACATCAGCAAGATACAATGTATTTAATAGAGCATAAACTAATACATTAGGCTATCACCTGTGTACATTTAGTAACACATTCAGAGTAATGTACAGAAGGCTTTCACTGTGACTTGTCAAGCCACAACTCACCAAGTGGTTACAACAAGACAAAGTAAAAGGAAATCCATGAAAAGAAATGAGTCCCATATAAGCACATGTTTCAATTATCTCAGTTATCAAATTCAAATAAACTGAAAATAAACCAAATTAATTTGCCATGGAAAACAGCATTTGGGGAGTTCAATACCAGCAGGTTGAACTCCAAACAGGACCTCTTCCAGTCTAAGCTTGAAAAGTGTAGGGAAGCCATATAGATTACCAGCACTGAAATTAGTCAGCCATGAAATCAGGCAAAGAGTGGAACCATAGTTAAATGCATGGCAGTAAACAGAAGGTACCAGTAAAGGTAGCATGTGGAGTGGGAAATGAAGTTGTTAATATGACTTCATTGAATTTAGACAGGTATGCATCGGCTCAGAAGTCTATGATAATTACAGTACAATAACAACAGAAGATCAGCTACATCTGGCCACATATGGCAATGTGCTATAAAAATGCACAGGATTCATATGATTTTCGGAGGAATGGTTATATGTACAGCACCTTTAAACATAATGCAAACCACTTCAGAATGAGAATGCATTTTGTCTAGTGGTGTCACAAGTACTCTGGAAGGGGATAGGTACTTGCTGTAGTCAAACAAAGTGTAGAGTACTTACAGCAGATGAACGCAAGATGCAAAATCAGTGAAACATAGCAGTAAGGAAAGCATCATATTTTCAATGCTTAGAGAAATACCTCTCAAACAGATTATGACAAGTCATTATTCTTTTGTGCAGAGAATTGGTAACATCATAGGTTAGCCAGTCCAGGAATGTGTGTGTGTGTGTGTGTGTGTGTGTGTGTGTGTGTGTGTGTGTGTGTCTTTATACGAGTGTACATACACATGAGAAAAATGTTACAAAATGGATAATTACCAAAGATAATCAGCAAAATTCACTGGAATACTCATGCTTTAGAGAAATAAGAGTCCAACAAGTTAAGTGCAGACTTTAAAACCAGGAAGTAGTAGCAAGGCAGTAATAGAAAGACACTTTCTTTCCAGATGTGGTAATGGGTGTATGGAATAAACCTAAATAGAATATGCTGTAATCAAAAATGCTGGTAAGTTTCGTATTCCATGCCAATAAAATGAAACTGTTCTGGAAGTGAATAAAGGAAAATCCAGTGATGCTTAGTCTAGAATAATAGTTTATCCATTTGGGGTTGGTAGGAAGATGCTACTAATTCTTCGGTTTGTATGCAGATACACATTTAGACTTCTGGGAAATGATGCCCATAAAGTCAAAATATGTTCCAATAAACCAAGCATCCTCTTCATTTATTAGTGCAGTTTTATGGGTTTTTTTTTCTAAGACAAAATGAAAACCTGCCCACCAGCTCTAAGCAGTGCAACAAAATAGCTGTTCTTCAACCTGCACAGTTCCTCAGACTGTAAAATGATGTCGGCATCATAGAATTAACTAAAATAATTTCCTGCTGTGTTCTGCTTACCTTCCAGCTGTTTCACTCACACAACTGCAGACGACAAATGTGTTTACCTTAATAAAGGTAATAATTAAAAGAGTTAAAAAGTGGTAAATGTCAAACGAGTATGTTGTTGGGTCATTCGGCTTTTCCCGGTTAGGGGTCGCCACAGCGGAACTCCGGTCCGCTAATGATTGGCAGTAGACTTTCACGTGCTGGCTTGCCGGGCCTAACGCACAACCTTCAACGAAGGAACGCCCATTCACGCATGTCGACACACAGAAGACGCTCTAACTGAGAATCGAACGGGCAACAGTTACATTAAAAACAACTGATTAAAGGCATGAAATATAGATTAGCTTTCACATTCAATGCTTCTTCACCTTTAAGTACCAGAACAGATCCAGTATACTAACGTGCATGTACTAATCAACACTGAATACAATCAATTCTTAATGTAGCAGCAACAAAAACCTTAATTCTGAACATACTTTTTAACTGTGGTTTGTTTACCTGATAGACTGTCATTCACATACCCCTAA
This sequence comes from Protopterus annectens, assembly GCF_019279795.1. Lineage (NCBI taxonomy): Eukaryota > Metazoa > Chordata > Ceratodontiformes > Protopteridae > Protopterus > Protopterus annectens. The sequence goes on along the minus strand of NC_056743.1, from coordinate 886,241,815 downwards.
GAAATGTTACTGTTTACTTTCCTTTAGTAAGTACATCATTTAATTACCCTTCTTGTATTTTACTCACTGCTTCTAAAATTTTCAATTAAAAAAGTATGGAAATCGCTGCACTGCATGATATGCTTGACTAGTGTATCCTCTCTTTAATTTAATTATAGCCTTAATATGTTCTTGAATGTTCAGCTTCAAGTTCTTAGCTATACAAAAAAATACAAGTAAAATCATACCCTGAGTTTGCCAGTGTACACGCTGACTACTTAGAAAAATGTTTCTTTCAGGCATTATACATGTCTCAGTTTCCATAAAGTCATCACATATACCACAGTCATGACACTTAAGTATTCACGTATCACTAGAAACTTTTTTTTTTATTATTAACAACCATACTCTTCGACGCCATGTCTTTAAGATTTATTTTCTACAACTGGCCTTCTAGCAACATGGCTTACAATTTTCTCATTCATAATTAAAATACAGGGTGTTTCTTTTTTTTTTCCAAAATTATTTATTGACATTTGTTAACTGAGTTGGTCCAACTGGAACAGTAGCCCATTTTCAGTGGAGACCTGAGGAAAAAAGCTCCAGTTTACAAAGAAATTTTATATTAAAATTTACACTCAAAAGCTTTTACAGCACATATAATAATTCACACATTCAGGAACAGTACAAAGTTAGAGTCCAAAAATGACACATAAAAGTTAAAAACAAACACATAGAGCATAAATAAACTGCACTCTTACAAAGAGATATACAATAATATACATGAAAGTATTCGAGAGCTTGAGTTAACCAGGTAAACACACAGTAGGTAAAAGTATAAAAATAGGGAGAGGGTACTGTAATTTTTTTAAGTGGTGGGAATATGAAGAGAGAAGTGGAGGTTGGAGGTTAGGTCAGGTCATGGTAGGGGCAAGTCTTGGTGTTGAGAATATGTAGTTTAAGTTATTTTTTTAAAGTGTAGTGGGTGGGTAATGGAGTGAATGTGTATAGGAAGTTTGTTCCAAGCTTGGGCAACCGAGCATTTATACAGAAGTTTAACCACGTTTTTTTTTTTTTTTTTGGATGGTAAATCTCTAGAAGTTGCTGGTTAGAGGTACATAGGGTTCGAGATAGGGAGTAGGAGGTTATAAGGGAGCATAGAGCAGGGCATGAAGATGGTTTGTATAGAATAGAGTGCACTATTTGAAATTGTGATAGCAAGAGTTGTTGGGGGAGTTCAAGCCATTGGAGAGCATTTAGTAGTAGGCAGTGGTGTGAGTTATAAGGAGAGTTCATAATGAAATGAGTTATTTTGTGGCATGTTTGCTGAAGTTTGAGCAAGGTCGTGGACTGAATACTAGTTAGAATTGGGGCAACATACAGAAGGGAGGGGAGGAGAAATGCCTGAGCCAGGGAGAGTCTGGCATTGGAGTTTAGGAATTTTTTGTTGTGATATAGTAAGCCTAGTTTCTGGTGAGTTTTTTTGATACAGTGAAGTAAGTGAAGGTTAAACTTAAGTTCATCATCAATGATGACACCAAGAAGTTTTGTGCGAGGTTCGGGTTTTATGATGGTATTATTGGAGGATGTAATAGAGAAGGTAAATTTGTGATGAGAGAGAACGGGGGAGAAAGAGCAAGAGTTTGGTCTTTTTAGGGTTAAGGAAGAGTAGATTATCAGACAGCCATTTTTCAGTAGATATGTATTTTGGGTTCGGGTAAGAAGTTCAGAGATACTGCTGGAGGTGGTGATGGGAGTCGAGTCATCTGCATATTGGATGAGGGAGGACTTTTGGCAGAATGTATATAGATCATTAGTGAGTATATTAAACAGGAGGGGACCCATGATGGAACCTTGCTGCCTTTTAGAGAAATAGCTAGAGAACCAGGCAAGGGAGGTAGCAGATAGGTTAAGATTACCCAGTTTGTTTAGCAGTATAGAGTGAGAGACTATATCAAAAGCTTTCAAGAAAGAGACAGGATATAAGTTGGTTGTTGTCATGGGCCTCAGAGATAGCATATGTAAATGATAGGAGGGCAGTAGTTGTGCTATGCTTAGGGCAGAAACCATGCTGAGTAGAAGTGAGAAGGTTACGCTGGAGTTGATAAGCTATGAATGAATGCATTTTTCGAGTAATTTAGAGAGAGGTGATAGAATGGTGAAGGGTCTGTAGTTAGATGGATCAGTTGAGTTTCCTCCTTTATGGAGGGGGATTGTGAAAAAGGATTTCCAAATGAGAGGAACAGTGGCTTCCTAAACTGATCTGTTGATGAGAATGGCTATGGGATAGGCTTTTGATTCTGCAGCTAGTTTGAGGAAGCTAGAGGGAAGATTGTCTGTGGTGGAACAGCAGGGTTTCACCTTCAGAAGAAGTCATTTGATGTAAGAAGTGGGAATAGGTTGAAAGAAGAGGAGGTTGTTATTGAGTGGGTGGGGGGTAGATGTAGGGTTATAGTTGGAGGGAGGGAGTTTTTGGATTGTATCAATGCAGTGGCGGCTGGTGACTTCAAATCACAGGGGGGCTGCAGGAGACGCTGAATGGGTGGGGTCAACGGGAAGGGGTGTGGTCAACCATAAAGGGGAGGAGCTATGCACAAAACCACAAAAAAACTAACTTTAATTAAATACGCTGCCCTGGGTGGCAAACCATCATTATGAAAGTCCAATCAAGACAAAAATAAGTGTAGAAGAATAAAAATATTTCAATGCATTGGCTGCATGACAGCTTACTTAATATCTAGATGGAAACAAAAGGTTGTGAGGCATGAAAAAATAAATTACTTTTTAAATACATTACTGGAATGCCAGTCAAAATCAAGTATAAGAAAACCAGAAGCACTCAACTCAAACCACTTCTCCTTGCACTGCAGTTCTAATTATAATATAGTCAGCTTTATTAAAGTACCAAGCAACATGCTGAAAGTAGAAATCTATGTGATGCCCCCACTTGTAAAAATGTTTCTTATCCAAAAAAGACCTGCTGCCTGACAACTTGTTTCATGGGGAAAACATGATAAAAGTAAAAAATGAAAAGCAAACAAGAAACAAGCTCAAGATACATTGCTTAAAGGATTACTGTACAGGTTATGGACCACACACGATTGGCATTCTGTTTAGTTTACGGGTAAAGCCTGTAGAGATGACTGAAAGTCTCCAACAAGTGTAATGAGCTTTTTAAAATAATGGAATCCTGTCCTTTAATACCCAAGGCTTATACATTATCTAGTCAAGTATTCTCTGCATGGCAACAACAGAAAGGCTTCCAATGTTGGCAATTCTTTAACAGTATGCTTATTAAAGCTTACTTGCATCTTATGATGTCAGACAAGCTTACCTTATGGTCATTAAAGCATTGCTACTTAAACACAGAGCAACAGGCACTTTGAGTAATAAGCATAAATCAACAGTACAAAAATATGACAGAAACCAGACCATTCTGCAAAATCAAGGACAGATGAAAAGCCACTGTAGTACTTATGCAGTGTGTCCTCCCCATCCAAGGTAGATACAACTACTCCTTGCCTTGCTTGGACACATCCAGAGTCACTACATGGGGAGTGGGGTGCAACAAGCATGTCACAATTTGAAATCTCTCTGGCTGACTGTGATGGCCCTGACACATTTGTCATACCTCTCAACTTCAAGAGCAAGAAATCTGGACAAAGCCATACACAGAAGTGGGACAAAGGCACAACAATAAGGACAATTTTTAAATATTGCTCTAATAAACTTAGAAAGATAATAGAATAGGTCTTGCATTAGTATGAATTTTCTGAAGGGTATAAAATCTGAAACTCAAATGTCTGTCATTTTCTAACTTCAGTCTTTAGTGATTTGTCACTAATTTGCCAAAAACACAATTTTATGAAAATGGACCAAAAATGTGATGCAAAAATATAAAATAGACACACAATACAGCTTCTACCTGTCAAAGAAGGGACACTTTAATATTAGTACTGCTACCTTGAGCAGCTGACAAAATAAAAGAATCTACATGCATTTCAAGTAATCTATAACTTTGATTATTACAGTTATTTCTTAATTGTAAACCCTCCATGTTTTCTTCCAAAATTGCTATTTTATGGAGGGATTATTAGGGGAAGAGCAACATTTTGAGCCAAAAATTGGGGACAGTTGAGAGGTTGGCTATGCCTAATTCTATAAAGCAATTTATTTGCATGTACCTCTCAACCTGTTAATGCAGTAAATCTGAACAAGGCCAAATATATTGGGGCACATATAAACAGTACTAAAATTGCTCTTGTATAAATTGAGACAGTTGATAGAACGGCTCTTACTTTAACATGCATTTTTATGAAGGTTATGAAGTCTGAAACTTATTATTTAGTGACTTCTTGCAAATCATTTAGGAATTAAAACTACAAATTTTATGAACAACAAACCAAAAATAAGAAGCAAAAATCTATTCATTCTTTGAAAATCTGGACAGTTGGGAGGTATAGTTCAGCTGGGCCTGTCTGAGTTTGCTGCCCTTCCCCCGCCTGACAAAATAATGGTTGAACTGGAGCCTCTGCAGCCATTCCAATTAACCATTACTTGGCTATTTCACTCCATTTACCATAAACACTAATGTGCATACTGCTTTACTTCAATGATTGGACTTCATTTGAAAGTTTTATTTTGTATTTTACAGCACAAACATTAAGTCATCTGTTAAACAAAGCAATGCAGTCTCACAATGAAAACTTAGCATTAAAACTTCTCTGCCCTTGAAACTCACATTCATTGAAACAGCATTGAAACCCACATTCAAAGAAAATACATTTTGCCAGTGGCAGATAAAGATTAATTTTGGGCTGTTTTGAATCATAGGCCCCTTGCATATGAAACATACATGTGCTCTTTGATACACCTTCCTCATTGTACTAAAAATTATATTCCTTGTACAATACAGTACACTTGTTAGAGGGTGTTTTAAATTTGTTTTGAACATTTTTCCAGTAAGCAATGAAACAAAACATATGCACCCATAATGGCAAAACTGCCCAGTTGAGAACATTTATCATAAAAAAGTCTACTCAGACTTCCACAGTCCACCATTATTAGTAAATATACACAATTCTACAGTCCACCATTATTAGTAAATATGCACAATTCCACAGTCCACCATTATTAGTAAATATGCACAATTCTACAGTCCACCATTATCAGTAAATATGCACAATTCTACAGTGCACCTTTATCAGTAAATATGCACAATTCTACAGTCCATATTCAGTGAATTCAGTTCTTGCCATAGCTGTCAACCTTAGCACAAAAACCTGGACGAAGCCAATAATGGGGAATACAGTCCCAAAATAGGGACAAATTTAAAATATTCATCTTATAAACTTAGAAAATTGCTAGAAAAAAGGTTGTGCTACTATGTATTCTGAAGAACATGAAGTTTGAAATTCAAATGCCGGTCAATTTTACTGCGGACAGAACAAAACAATTTTCAGCAGAGACGAGGGATTAATACTGCAGACACGTCTTTGTAAAATGGCAGGGCATCAGAGCAAATCCACACAAACACAGAGAGGAGATGCAGACTCCACACAGAAGCCACCCCAACCAAGAATCAAACCAGAAAACCTATAGCTGTGAGGCAACAATACTACCACTGCACCATCAAATCTGCAAGGAATTAAACATTCAGAAACCTGAAGTCTGAAATTCAAATGCCTGTCAATTTTACTGCGGACAGAACACAAACAATTTTCAGCAGAGATGCAGGGATTAATACTGCAGACACGTCTTTGTAAAATGGCAGGGCACCAGAGCAAATCCACACAAATACAGGGAGGAGATGCAGACAGAAGCCACCCCAACCAAGAATCAAACCAGTAAACCTATAGTTGTGAGGTAACAATACTATCACTGCACCATCAATTATACAAGGAATTAAACATTCAGAAACCTGAAGTCTGAAATTCAAATGCCTGTCAATTTTACAGCGGACAGAACAAAACTAATTTTTAGCAGAGACGAGGGATTAAAACTGCAGACACATCTTTGTAAAATGGCAGGGCACCAGAGCAAATCCACACAAACACAGGCAGGAGATGCAGACTCCAAACAGAAGCCACCCCAACCAAGAATCAAACCAGAAAACCTATAGCTGTGAGGCAACAATACTACCACCGCACCATCAATTATGCAAGGAATTAAACATTCAGAAACCTGAAGTCTGAAATTCAAATGCCTGTCAATTTTACTGCGGACAGAACAAAACCAATTTTCAGCAGGGATTAAAACTGCAGACACGTCTTTGTAAAATGGCAGGGCACCAGAGCAAATCCACACAAACACATGGAGGAGATGCAGACTCCACACAGAAGCCACCCCAACCAAGAATCAAACCAGAAAACCTATAGCTGTGAGGCAACAATACTACCACTGCACCATCAAATCTGCAAGGAATTAAACATTCAGAAACCTGAAGTCTGAAATTCAAATGCCTGTCAATTTTACTGCGGACAGAACAAAAACAATTTTCAGCAGAGATGCAGGGATTAATACTGCAGACACGTCTTTGTAAAATGGCAGGGCACCAGAGCAAATCCACACAAATACAGGGAGGAGATGCAGACAGAAGCCACCCCAACCAAGAATCAAACCAGAAAACCTATAGTTGTGAGGTAACAATACTATCACTGCACCATCAATTATACAAGGAATTAAACATTCAGAAACCTGAAGTCTGAAATTCAAATGCCTGTCAATTTTACTGCGGACAGAACAAAACAATTTTCAGCAGGAACGCAGGGATTAAAACTGCAGACACATCTTTGTAAAATGGCAGGGCATCAGAGCAAATCCACACAAACACAGGCAGGAGATGCAGACTCCAAACAGAAGCCACCCCAACCAAGAATCAAACCAGAAAACCTATAGCTGTGAGGCAACAATACTACCACCGCACCATCAATTATGCAAGGAATTAAGCATTCAGAAACCTGAAGTCTGAAATTCAAATGCCTGTCAATTTTACTGCGGACAGAACAAAACCAATTTTCAGCAGGGATTAAAACTGCAGACACGTCTTTGTAAAATGGCAGGGCACCAGAGCAAATCCACACAAACACATGGAGGAGATGCAGACTCCACACAGAAGCCACCCCAACCAAGAATCAAACCAGAAAACCTATAGCTGTGAGGCAACAATACTACCACTGCACCATCAAATACACAAGGAATTAAACATTCAGAAACCCTTAAGTCTGAAATTCAAATGCCTGTCAATTTTATTTAACATTTTTTAATCAGGACAGTCTGACTTGGAACAAATAAACAATTTTCAGCAGAGGCCCAGGAAGAAATAATGCAGACATGTCTTTGTAACATGGGAGGGCACAAAAGCAAACCCACACAAACACAGGGAGAAGATACAGACCCACAAAGAAGGAACCCCAGCCAAGAATCAAACCCAAGAACCTGCAGCTGTGAGGCAACAATGCTACTACTACACCATCAAATATCAAGCATTGCAACATTTACAAACCACAGATATTATGAGGAACAGATCAGATCGAATATGAGGTAAAAATCTGAAATTTTTTTACAAATGGTGGTGGGTAGGGAACTCAAGTCTTTAACACCTGCATACAGGGTACAGGGTTCAAGCCTGAGGCATTCCCTACCACACCACCATAAGCACCTGGGGCATTTACACACACACACACACACACACACACACTCCAGTAAAGCACAAGCACCATACACAAACTCCAGTAAAGCACAAGCACCATACACAAAAAAAGCACAAACTCAATAAAATAAACATTGTAAATTAAAAGGCACCTTACCTGAATGAATACATCCAGAGTTAACGTCCGTACATACATCCTTCCCGCGCAGTACTGAAGACCCGCGAGATCCCAATGCTCCTTCCGGCCGATGAGATCCCTAAGGCTCTGTCCCGAGTCCCTGCTGCTCCTCTTGCAGTCCGGACGCGTCCCATAATCCTGGCGGGTCTGTGCACTGTAAAAGTGCACAGATGCTCCTTGTGTCCCCCTATGGGGCGGCGGGCTACCTTGAGCATGCGCATAGACCGATAAGTCGGGACTCGGTCTATCTTGCATGCCTGTAAGTCCGCTAATTTTAAAAAATATTTTTTATTTTTCATTTTTTTTTCTTTCTTTTTTTATTTTTGAGGGGGCTGCAGTCCGGCAGCCCTATGCCACGAGCCGCCCCTGTATCAATGAAGTGTTTATTGAGGAGGGTAACAGTCTCTAGAGAAGATGCGTTTGGGAAAGGGGATGGGTTAGAAGGGTGGCCAGGAGAAAGGATATTGTTTAGAGTCAACCAGAACTTACACGGGTTGGATTTGCCATCAAGATGGGCAGAGTTATAGTACGTTTTTTTGTATTTATTGATCTGTTTCTTGACAAGATTCAATAGTTCTCAATAATGGTGTAGCAGGGGTAGTTATTTTTTCATTTTATAACACAATAACTTAACAGTATAGTGACAAGAAAAAACAAAAACTATATACGATGTCCATAACAACTCAAAAAGTGATATACATAGGAGAACATTTAATATTTCTCTAACAGATTAGACAATTTTGCCCAAGCATACCTCAAGGATGATTAAACAGGCTTATGCACTGGAGTCTCTCCACGTATATATTAATAGGTTGACTTGTTAGTCCTTGCTTTTATAGTAGCAATCTCATTCTTACAAATGTATTTCACAAGATGAATCAGGGTGTTTCTTTAACACATTACACAACAGAGCTTCGTACTGTATACAGGTGAGATTCAGAGACATAGTCTACACTGAATTGGACAAGTGCACAATCAAAGGCCAGAAAAAGGCCAACTTCTGATTTAGAAACAACTGTATATAGCAGGAAGTGGCATGCTACCATAAGCCAAGCAGGCAGCACAAGTGCAAATGAAAGCACAGTTGCACAAGTACTACTTACCTGTAACGGTAGATGTTTGAATTCCTCACTGCCTTAGTGGCATTTTGGGTCACCTGCCAAAGAAACATAGTAATGGCCAGGTTTCAAAAGGTCAGACTCCCCTCCCTCTGTCTTCCTGAAAGAGTTGATTGGCTAAGCATATCCTGAGTGGGAAGCCTTCAGCTGCAACAGGTAGCTTACATCCTTCTAAGTTGGGAATTGCTGATTGAAGGCTCAGTGTCTGTTATTCTAAAAGTGTATTAGTTCTGGTTTAAGCACCTGGGCTCCAGGCCAGTTATTTTACATTAAGAAGGTTTGTGGTCTGCACTCTTGTGGGAGTAGAGGCTAGTTTCTGCCCTTCTGAACTGGGAATTTCTGGCCAAAGGCTTACTGTGCGTGCTTATTTGAACTGTTTCTCTGATATTGGTGCACCTTGTCTGCTGTAGCATAGACTAGATTCAGGCCTGCTGAATCTAGCTTTGTTTGTATAACTTGAGCACTAATCCAGGCCATCTTTTTTGGACATGGATCCCCTGCACCCTAGTGGCAGGAGTGTGCGGTTAGAACTTGTCTGATTGAAGACTGCTGGAACAGGGCTCAGTTTTGAGTTTTTTTATTGGTTAATTGAGTAATTTGTTTAAATCAGTTTGCTCATTTTCTATTGTTATAAAAAAATTGCACTTTATTCATCTGCTTTTACTGTAATTGTGTTTCTTCCCACTTTATTACCTTATTTTGCTTGTGCTTCTTCTTAAAAGTACTCAATTGTATTATTCTCCTGCAGTTATTACTGCTTGGTAGTAGCCTGATTACATTGTAACTGTTATTCTAAGCCTTTTGGTGTAAGCACTTGGGCTTCAGACCAGTTGTTTACATTAAGAAGGTTTGTGGATTGCATTGTTGTGGCAGGACAGGTAGCTTACATTCTTCTAAGTTGGGAATTGCTGACTGAAGGCTCAGTGTCTGTTATTCTAAAAGCAAATTAGTTCTGGTTTAAGCACTTGAGCTTCAGGCCAGTTATTTTACATTAAGAAGGTTTGTGGTCTACACTCTTGTGGGAGGAGAGGGCTAGATCCTGCCCTTCTGAGCTGGGAATTTCTGGTTAAAGGCTTATTGTGCCTCCTTATTTGAACTGTTTCTTTCTGAAATGTGTGCACCTTGTTTGCTGTAGCCCAGAAGTTGGTAGTTTATTGGCCATTTTGGGCTAATTTCCATCTCTTTCATTTCTCTGCTATAAAAAATGCATTTGCGCGGTTTTGTGCACTTGTATCCAGCTCAGCAAGTGCCTGCCTGGTGTTCTGCAGAGTTCTACAGCAGCAGAGAGACAAAAGAGAGAAGTTGGAGTGATTATCATTTTTCTGCATTTTCTTGCTGTCTAATTCCGCCTAAAACACCAATTTTTTAGCATTTCTGTGATTTAAAAAGCTTGTTTCTGCTAAATATTGTACTTTTTTGTTGCCTGCACTTGAACTAAGTAATTTTTGTGTTTAAATATTAATCTGTTTAACTGTTGTAGGCTACACAATAAAGTGTGATAGCCATTTCTGTGCATTTAAAGTGCTTTTTTTATTGTATCTCCTTTATTTCCTGAAAAAAAAAAAAAAAAAATATATATATATATATATATATATATATATATATATATATATATATATATATATATATACATATACTTGTTTCCCGCCTTTCTGTACTAGTATAGTCCAGTTTTCAGTTTATTGCTGAATTCAGGCCTGTGTTATGAGTTTCTGTGTTGCCCATACCTTACTTGGATAGAAGGAAGTTTCTCTGTTCACCTGTGAGAGAGGGGAGCTTTGAGCAGCTTATCTATCCCTGGAGGAGTGGTTTCAGCCTAGACGTTAGCAGTTTATTGGCCATTTTGGGCTAATTTCTATCTCTTTCATTTCCTTGCTATAAAAACCACATTTGCACGCCGGGTAGCTAGGGTTAAACTATTCTCGGCTCCACAAAGTGTACTCAATTTTTCCCTTGGAACTAGACAAACTTTCAACGTAAGCACTCAAACCATTCATTTCACAGCCCAGCACTTGCTCAAAACTCATAGCAAGCACTAATTAACCCAGGCACTAGAACCCCCTATAGTGTCCAGAAGGACAAGGCTCTCTATTTGTCCCTACCAGCCAATCAGTAAAATAGCTCACTTTACCTATTCAGACATGTCCAAAGGTAAGTTTCAGGTGTACTCTCCAGTCCAACTGGTGAATCTGGGCATTTTGAGGCAATGTTACAACTGCCTCATGTACACAGACAACCCTCTCCTCATACCACCAAACACTAATACATGCGAGAGATGCAATTATACAGCCAAACTGGAGGCAAAGCTCTCTTAACCCAAGACTGGAACTGACAGTCAAGAGGAGAAGTAAAATACTTGCAACACACCACCAGTCTCACATAGACTTATTAACCAACACCGGCAAATAACACACATAAATACATGAAAACATACACGGAGGCTCTAAATAAAAATCTGCAAAAGCAACAGAGACCTCCAAAGCAGACACCCAAGCAATCTCCACACCCCATTACAAACCATGAAACGCATACTTCACATAAACAGTGTGTCATGCAATCACAACCCTTAAGGCAAAATAACATACCCAATACACTAGTAATAGGTGACTCTATAGTCAGGCACACTGATGTCCCACTAACTAGGCTGGACAAGAAGGTTACAGTTAGCTGCCTGTTGGGCACCAGGCTCTGCCACATAACACAAGAATTCAGGTCTCTCCAGAACAAGTACAAATATGACTCTGTCATTGTCCATGTTGGGTGTGAATGACCTGACACATACCTCCCTGGACTACATGAAAAGAGATATGGAAGAGCTCTCTGATCACATAGCCCAAGGCAGTATGACCCTGACCCCGAGTAGTATCCTGCCTTCACCAAGAATGATGCCACAGTATAAAGAAAAAAAATGATCAATTTCAACAATTGGCTAAGTTTCTGGTGTCATTCAAAGGGGATCCAGTATCTGTCCGCGTGGGATGACATGCTCAACAAGCCATGTTGCTTCGCAGATGTCTTGCACCTGTCACCTTTAGGCTTTCGTATACTGACCAAGGCATTTGCCGCCCCCATAGTGCCTTTTTTAGGCAAGTCTCAAAAGACAAACCCGCCACCATAAATAGCACAAGTAACCAAAAACTAAGGGTAATGCTACTCAACGCCAGAAGTCTAAACCTCAAAATGCATGCACTCGAGGCACTCCTCAGTATGGAGAACATAGATATCTGTGCACTAACAGAAACCTGGATTAAGGCTCCAGAGAGCACCCCAGAATTACCAGGCTATAACTCGTACCATACTTTTCGGCCACAGAACCCGAACCGAAACACAAAAGCCGGGGTTGTATCCATATTCATCAAGGATACCCACACCTCCAGGTTAGTGGAGCAGCACAATGCCTCAGAGATCATCCATGTGCAACTAACAATGGGCAAAACTGCAATTCAAATTGTAGCTCGCTACAGATCACCCACCATGACCCAGGACTCCCATTCCACATTTCTGGAGACACTGGAAAATATGAAGGTCCTACCAAACACTCTAATATTGGGTGATTTCAATTACCCAAACATTAACTGAGAGAACTACTCAAGTACTAACTCCTTTGTCCAATGCTTCCTAGAATTTATAAACTTGAATGCTCTGGATCAACTGGTCAACACCCCCACCAGAAGTGACAACATATTGGACCTGGTCATCACCAACATGGGCAACCAGTGTTCTACACCGGAGGTCAACCCCTCACTGGTTAGATCAGACCATAGACTAATCACTCTGGATATCCACATTCAGCCCCCACCCCCAATCAAGGAAACCACTGTGAAAAACATTTCAAAAGCAAACTTCACGTTATTTAAGACCGAGGTGGAAAGGTTCACAGCCCCCATGCTAAAAGACAATGCTGTCCAAGCTGCTGAATCCCTTACAAAGGCAACCAATAAGACAGTTCAATATTGTTGGTGTCAGATGAAAAATCACCTGGAAAAATATCAAAGCAAAAAAAATACAGTGTACATGGGACAAAGCACCACAACTACATGTGCACTGATAAAGTTACAACTATGAAAATGCATGGATTGTGCTAACCCAAGCAAAATCAAGACTCACTCCTCCAAGAAAAGGAAACCAGTCTGGTGGCCCCCTGCCATAAACAAACTGTACAATAGAAGGAGGAAACTAGTACAGAAAAGAGTAAAATCCCAAGAAGGAAAGACATCCCTGATTTATCAGCAAGAAACTATGATCCCTCATAAAATCATCCAAGGATAGCTTTGAAAGAAAAAGGACTCCAAAGATAACCACAAAGTGTTCTTTAGCTATGTTAAGAACCGAAGTGGAAACTCTCAGATCTGCTCTGAGTTAGTTCAGAATGGTACAAAATACACTGAACCAACTGATATTGCCAACATTCTGACAGACAGGTTTAGTGCAAACATCACACCCCTCTCACCCACTAAAGGCCCCATAACAATACTAGAAGAACATAGAGCCCCAGCAATCACTGACACACAGGTTAAAACAACCCTATCCAAAGCCAAAAACACAGCTTCAATGGGACCGGACGGTGTCCCAGGCTGTGTCTTACATGAACTCCAAAATGAACTAACCCCGCACCTAAACACACTGTTCAAACTCAGCCTCTCTACAGGCTACATACCCACAGAGTGGTGCACAGCAACAGTTATCCTGCTTCACAAAGGTGGAGCCACAATGGACCCCAGGAACTATCACCCTATAAGCCTGACTAGCCTGGTCTGCAAGGCTATGGAGCGCATTATCATGGAACTCATTAACAGAGACATTGGGAACCTCCAAACATTGGACCCTACCGAGTTTGGCTTTGTTAAGGGCAGATCATGCCTCCTAAACCTGGTGGACTTCTTTGAGACAGTTACCAAGGCTTTAGATGAGGGAAAGGAGGTCCACACAGCCTACCTAGACATCACAAAGGCTTTCAACACCATTCCCCATTCTGGTATTATAGACAAGCTCACCAGCCTGAACATAAACCCCTACATCACAAGATGGGTTGCCAATTGGCTCATGGATAGAACCCACATGGTGAGAGTTGCAGGCTCTAGGTCTGACTCTAAACCGGTTACAAGTAGCTTCCCCAAGGGCTCAGACCTGGGACCCCTCCTGTTCGATATATACTTCTCAGAGGTACAGATAAGCACAGGAGGACTATGGCTGACCAAGTTCAAAGACGACTGCAAACTGGGGGCCATAATTGACTCTCTGGCTGATATTGACATCCTTCAGAAGGGTCTCACTGAGACAGATACCTGGTGTCAAAATCATGGCCTCAAGCTAAATGCCAAAAAGTGCATAGTCATCCCCTTTGGAAAAAATAAAGTACCCACGAACTACCACATACGTGGTAGTCCCCTAAATACAGAATATGTAATAAGGGATCTGGGGACCCAAGTAGATAGTAATCTCTCCTTTGATAATCATATTGCCAAGGTGGTTAGAATATCCTTCTATGTGGCTCACCTAATCACAAAAGGGTTTGCATCTAGAACAAAAGAGGTCATTGTGCCCCTCTACTCATCACTCATCAGACTCATCATAGAGTACAATGCCCCATTTGGGATGTACCTTACAAGACACTTGCAACAGCTTGAAAGACTACAGAAGTACCTCACCAAGGGGATTACTGGCCTCAAACAGATGCCCTATGCAGCCCGACTGAATAAAGTCCAGCTGTACTCGGTTGCATACCGCTTACTCAGAGGTGATCTGTGCCTGACATACAAGGCCATGTCCAACCTAGAATTGATGGACATGCTCACAAATCCCTGAGAGCAACACCCTCTAGTGATTTAAACCTCACCAGAACGATAAATAGGACTTGCTGGATGGATAGATTCCTATCCCAGAGACTCCCTATGCTTTGGAACAGGATTCCAATCTACATTAGGCAGAGCCCCTCACTAACACTCTTCAAGAGAAACCTTGATGAGTGGATGGGAAACAGAAAATTTACCCCTGGGATCACTGCAGTGGCTCTGCTGGACAGAGGCACAGGGAACTAATGGCTCTGCTGGACAGAGGCACAGGGAACTAATCTAAGGGGCAGTGAAAGCCAACACATTCTGGCTAGGCTTACAGATGCCCTCGGGAGATAGCCTCGTAGTCAGGCTTTTTCACTTCTAAAAAGGAGAGGAAAGTAACTGAAGCCAGAATCATCCAGCAAGAGTAAATTTGCAGCCAATCACAATACCATTTAAAAACAAATCCAACAACAAGGTAGTACCTGAGCTGAGCGTGTGCATCCCAGGTATGTGCAATCTTTTCTCCTTTGTTTTCTGGCTCAGGATAGAAATACTGGGAAAGTGATGGTTTGATTCAAAGTAAATTCAGAAACAACTTTACACATAAATGATGGATTACTGTATAACACAACCCTGTCCTTGTGAAAAATCTGATAAGGTTGGTCCACCATGGGAGCTCGCAACTCAGAGACTGGTCTTGCACATGTCAGAGCATTGAGCAAATAGTCTTTCAAGTAAAGAACCATAAATCAGCCTGAGAGGCAGGTACAAAAAGAGGCAAGGTCAATTTTTCAATAACAAAGTCGAGATCCCAGGGAGAAAGAATTTGCTTTTGGGGGGGTTCATTTGCACCACTCCTTTCATAAACTGACCACAAAATGAGATAAGAGTGAGGAATGCATGAGCAGAGAGAAGATGAGATGGCTGCTAGTTGCACTTTGGTGGAAGTATATAACAAACCAGCTCCAAGTAGTTCACAACAATATTTCAAAAGCAGAGGTGTTGAAACATGTTTGGGACCTCTTGTTATTGGCTAGGCAAAACCTAAAAAAATGTTCCACTTGTAAATGTAAGATTTTCTAGTTGCAGGTTTTCTTGCCTCCATAAATACATGCTACACATCCTCATGGAACAAGTACTTAAAAGGTAACAAAACAGAATCATGCGGTCCGTCAGTTGCAACTGCTCTAAGCTGGTGTGTACCATTTACCCCTAATGCTATGTGAACAGATAGTCTGTGTGGACGCTTGTGATAACTGCCCTTGGCCAATTCCATTCAAAGGGATAACCGACTGCCTGCACCAAAAGGGGGTTACCATAGTGATCTTTGGTGATGCTCTCTGAATCTTTAGAAGCAGCTTGAGAATCACTGGAAGGGTGGAAATGTATACAGGAACATCCCAAACATGGGAATGCTAGAGTATCTGTCTTTCAAGCATGTCTGGAAGGATTTTTGAAGATAATTTTTTTTCAGTTTTCTGTTTTGAAAGGAGGTGAACTGATTAATTGAGGTGTTCCCCACATCTGGATCAAGTCCTGGAAGACCTCTTCATAGAGCTTTCACTAATGAGGGTCTATCAAGGAACAGCTTAGTCTTTCTACCACTGTGTTTTGCTCTGATGAAACATAAGAGGCCTGAAGAGTCACAGGATTCTGTAAAGCCAGCTCCCAGGCAATCACTGCCAACCAGCAAAAAGGCTTGTAGCCCCTTGCTTGTTCAGGTACCACATCACAGTAATATTGTCTGGGACCACTAGGAGATGACCCAGAGTCCATAAGTGGTGAAAAACGTTTAAGATGCAGTAAAATCATCCAAACTCCACACACACTGTAAAATAAATGTCCACATATATCCTAGATGCTAGATTACTAGAAGGACACATCCTTTTACCTTGAAGAGCTAACCATTTTCCCTCTTAATCAGGGAGCATTGGCTAAGATGAAGCCAAATACTTTTTTTTTTTTAATTCAAACATGCAGCTTTGGGAGACAGCAGCTGGGTCAGCAGTGAAATCAGAAGAGAGACCTGTCATACCTAAGAAGACTCTATAATCTTTCTGAGCCTTTTTAAGGACTGTTGGAATAGATACTGGTGTCCTGCAGACAACTTTATAATCATCTTCCAAGGCTGGTAAGAGAGGGAGAATAACCAAAGAACTGGGCATCACATCCTCTAAAAGGTCATATAATCTGCCTAGTTCTGGGGTAGTTCCTAACCATTTCCAAACAAAAATCACCACTAAATCTAGCAGTCACATGAAGAAAGAGAAGACTTGTTTGGACTTAAGTTCAGGTTTGCCTTCTGAAGAATCAGAGTGACTGATCAGTGTCAAGAAGAAAATCACCGTTGTCCTCATCAGATTCCTCATCATACTCTGAAACAATAGACAGTCTCTAGCCAGGCAAGCACAACAATCATGTATGGGAGCACAACCACCAGCATTAGCTGTCTCCACAACACTCTTAGCCAAGGAAACCATATCAGGCTTATAAACAGCTATAAACTCATTATCAGCTGTATGACAAAGCGTCTGTTTCTTTTTATTGGGAGCTTCACTACTAGACAAAGTATCTGGTGACTGAGAATTATGTCTGGCAAAGGGTCTCTCACCCTGGGCTACTCTTGTACCTAATGGGCTTGGTTCACTCATACCTGTGCCAGGTATTGGAATAGCCCCAGAGGATCTATCTATCCCCAGTTCCATAGTGGCAGACAAAGCTACACTATTGTGAGATGGGTTAAAAGGTGGTCTGCAGGCCAAGCAGTGACCCTGAAAGAATCATTTACCATAGGCTGAGGTACATTTTATCTTTTTAGATGCAACCAGATTTGACGGGGGGGGTACCAAGGTTAAAATCCTTCAAGTCAGGAGAGAGAACATTAGCTAGAATAATAAACTGACAGTGCTGGATAATGTATTACAATACGCACTTACATTTTCCAGCAATACTGTAAGTATGTCTCTACACAACTAAATTTTGCCAAACTGTGCTGTTATCACAAAAAAATGAAATGTGTTCAGAATTCTTTTATAACTGACAGACGTTAAATAATGTACGTTACAGAAAGTCCAAACACCAAAGCAACCAATGTGCCAAACCAGAGTTAAAAATTAGTTCCACACACTTTAACCACATTTAACTGCCATAAAATGTCTACTAGCAATTTAAACTGAATTTTCTTGTCAGAGGAAATAAAATGTCCTCAGTATATTCAAATAACTTCATTCACAATAAAATTCCAATCTGATGTTAAAAACATAAAAGAGCATCATACAATAGTAAATAATGTATAAATGCTGAAAAATCCATGTTCTGCAATATTTTCCTATCAAAAGATGAAAATAAAGCAGAGTAACAACATTCTGAATGCACAAGACAGCACCTTGTGTCTAACAGCACACATACACACTGCACTTCTGTGAGAAATACTGAAAATTTTCTCAAGCAGTTAAAAAAAAAAAGAGTTTGTCAAAGAGAGAAGCCAAATAACACTGCTACAAGCAGAAATTTCCAAAGGAATTACTGTACATGCCGCCAGAAGTAAATTATTAAAATAAACATACTAGAAAGAGAACTCTTTCGACTTTTCCCAGTTAGGGGTCGCCACAGCAGAACTCCAGTCCGCTAATGATTGGCAGTGAATTTTTTTATGGTGCCGAGTTGCCAGCCTAACGCCCAACCTTCAAAGAAGGCACACCCATTCACATGCACACCTACCTACATGTCCTTAGATGTCACTCAACCACAGGGAGGACATGCAGACTCCACACAGAAGGCACTCCAGCCGAGAATCGAATAGGAGAACCTCTTGCTGTGTGATGCAACACTGCTAACCACTGCACCACCATGACTACATACTAGAAAGAGAAGAATAGATCTAATAAAAAATGATGAGAATGGGGTCTCCAAATGGGGCTTTTCTGAGGAGTCAGCCAGGAAAAAAATAGCACTGGATCTAGTCTAGAGGCAAGAGGGCATTCTTCTTTGAATGACAAAAAAAGACTGAACACACATCATGTTACAAATGAAGGCTTTTCTCCCAGGATATGCTCAGCCAATCAGCTGACACAAGAAGAGAGAGGGGAGTATGGAGTTTTGAAAGCTGGCCAGTAGTGGGTTACATCGGCAAATAACCCAAAATGCCATTGAAGCAGTGGGATTGATGAACATCTACACAGTATGGGTGACAGCATTATCCCAATTCAGAAATAACTACACTCAAAAAGCTATCTACAGAAAGTGCATTATGCTGCAGTTACAGAAGTGCATAAGCAGAAACCAATCCATTGTGGTCCTATGGAAACACATCTTGTCATTCCGTTCAAACATATACATGCAGTTATAGTACCTATGAAGTAATTCAGATTTCCATTATTTATTTATTTATTTTTATTTATTTTATTTTACATTTGTTGACCGGGCTAGTCCAGCTGGATACATATCCATTTTCAGCAGAGGCCCGGGGAGAAAAGCTCCTCGAGAGTACAGAACAGTATTTTACTTAACTCAAAAGTAAACTAAAAACAATTCAAAGTTTAACAGGTGGAAGTAACATATATAGTTAAGCTAATTTAGTACATGAAAGAATATATTGGAGTAAGTAGTTAGGAAAAATAAGGAAATGTGTACAGTTCAAAACACATTTGATGTAGTATCTTATGCTAAGTATATATATTAACATAGTAGGGAGACAAAGTCATATTTTGATATAAAAGAGAGTCCAATAAATTAAAAGGAAGATATACTTCTGGTTATCATTAGGCAGTTAGAATATACAGTCAGTAAGATTTAGTACCTTAGTAAGAAGAAGACATGAGAGGTTAGTCTGGGTTCAGACAGGTGCACAGCCAATGAGATTTGAGGTAGGTTTTAAGCCTGCCTTTAAATTGTGTTAGTGAAGGTAGTGAGGTTAGGTCACTGGGAAGAGAGTTCCAGTTTTTACCTACGGTATTAGAGAACAGAGAGTCCCCTGCCTTATTGTAGGTTTTGTGTATTTGTACTAGTATTTTACTAGATGAGCACAGGGTCTTAAGGTTGCGGTATGGGGTGATAAGGTTGGTAAGAATTGGTGTGTTGTTAGGCTGATACAAGATTTTTATGGACACATGTTAATTGCTTAAATAGAAGTAGATTGCGTAACTCTAGCCAGCCAAGATTGTGATAATTAATACAGTGATGGGTCCTAAATGGAGAGCCTGTTGCAAATCTCGCTATATTGTTGTAGGAGACGGCCAGTTTGTTCATGTTGTTTTTTGAGAGGTTAGTATATATAGGGGAGGCATAGAGGAGGGTAGAGAGTAAGTGGGTCTGGGCAATAGTAGATCTTGCTTGTGGGGTAAGAAAGGATTTGATTCTATATAGGGAGCCTAGTTTTTTGTTAACTGTTTTTATGGTGTTGTTAATGTGGTCTTCAAAGTTAAGGTTATTGTCAATCAGAACTCCTAGGAGTTTTGTGTTAGAGTCGGGGGATATGATGGTTCCATTGTTAGATGTGACAGTAAAGTGTAGAGATGTGGCCCTGTGGGTAGGCGTAAAAAGTAAAGTTTGTTTTTTTTAGGATTTAGGATGAGACACTGACAATGTAGCCATTCCTCAGCTGTGTTAAACACTTTTTGGGTGAGAGATTGAAGCTCTGCTGGAGTTGAGGCTGAGCATATAAATGTGGAGTCGTCAGCATATTGAATTAAGGAAGCTTGAGGAATAACAGTATGCAGGTCATTGATAAAAATAGAGAATAGAAGTGGTCCAAGTATAGAGCCTTGGCACTTTCACTTTCAAAAGCTGCCTCTATTGTGGCAGCAAAGCAGCAACATACCTGCTCACATGCACACAATGGGCAACACTAATGGCAGTTACACCCATTTAGGGCCTGCTTCTTACCATGCAAGCTCTCTCTCAGGTGTTACAATCTGTGATGTGGCATCTTGCTATGATGTCACTTACTGAGTATGACAACCAAATGACAAGCAAATGGGCACTGGTATGCAGTAATGTTGATGAGCACAATACTATTCAGTAGGTTTCTGAACAATAGTACTCATTCCTACATAGCAGAGCTAGCACTGGTCCACACTGCTAACTGCTGCTCCCTGCTTAGAATACTCTGGAGTTGTGCTCTATAAAGTACAGTTGTGTAGCTGGCCTGTAAGTTCTGTTTTTCTCTACAAGTGCTTAATCTGTGCTTTTTGTTAGTTTTACTGTGTTCTTCCCCTTAAATTGAGTTGCAGATAACTACTGATACAAACAGTTAACCTGTAAATAGTTCATCTCCCAGGCCCATGCTTACACTTATCAAGGATATCAGAACTTGTCAGATATTTGGGATGTGTGGCTAGGCTTAAAAAGGCCCTTGTGGTCGTTAGCTTAGTAAACACCTATAAACTTATGACCATAGTATGGATACAAGGTTTGCTGTATCCAGAGCTGTTTGTTTTTGCCTTCTGTGTTTCTGGCAGCCATCTTTTGTTTTCTTTCTGTATTTCTGGCAGCCATCTTATGTTGGTAGGGGCCTATCTCCACTGCTAGTGAGGGTAGTGTGGCTGCCTGAACTTTGCCTGGCACAGGCTGGTATAGAAACAGGGACTATCAGGAATGGCTAGATTTCTGTGTTATGAGAACCTTTTATTTTTTGTGGCATTTAAACCCCACATTTGAGCTGGTTTGCACATCACACACCACAGCTGCACTGTTTTTAACCCATTGCAAGGAATTGCAGCAACACATTTTCCCTTAGTAGCACTTGCGTGATCACCTAGTAGTACTCTTCTTAGACATTCCACCATTTACCCCCTTAGCTCTCTGGCCTCTCTCCCTCAGATTCTGACAAATAAGGATGGACATTTCCTACAGTTTCTCCTGCCAGTCTGGTTGATATGGGCATCCTGAGACAGTATAGCAACTATCTCAGGTACATGGACAGCCCTCTATTAATACCACCTAAGAACACAATTTGTGAGAGATGCAGTTACATTAAGAACCTAGAATCTATGCTCTCTCCCTCATAAGCCAGTATATCTGGCACGGAGAAGATTGTCAACACAAACACCTTGCACACCTACACAACACACAGCCACATATGTGGAGGTCCTCAACAAAAAACATACCCAAACACAAGAGACCTCTGAGGCAAAAATACATACGAACTCCAATGTCCACCCCACCACACATAGTCCACATACCTATGTCTCACAGCCACTAAGGCCTAAACATAAACTCAACATATTAGTCATAGAAAACTCCATTGTGAGACGTACAGATGTGCCCCTCACCAGGATGGATAAAGAGGAAGTCACAGTTAGTTGCTTGTCAGGTGCCAGAATCCACCATATCACCTTTGCACTCGAGTCTCTCAACAATAAGTACTGTTATGACTCTGTCATAGTCCATCTTGGCATAAATGACTTGAGACATACCTCTCTGGACTATATGAAAAGAGACATGATCAAGTTTGGTGAATATGTGTCCCAGGCAGGTATGTTCCTAGCCTTAAACAGCATTTTACCATCACCCAGAATGATGCCTCAATACAAACAGAAAATGATTGACTTTAACAATTGGCTTAGTTTCTGGTGTCATTCCAAGGGGATCCAGTACCCGACAGCCTGGGAAGACATGACTGACAGACCACAATACTTTGCCAGAGATGGCCTGCACCTGTCTCCCTTGGACTTCAGGCTTCTGGCAAAGGCTCTTGCCTCCCTCATAGTGCCTTTTTTAGGCAATGCCATGAGGTCAAAACTACCAACATGAAATTTTCATCAAAACGCAAATTAAAGGTCATGTTTCTAAAGGCTAGGAGTTTAAACATGAAACTGCACTTGTTATAAGCATTCTTACAAATGGAAGATGCTGACATTTGTGCAGTCATGGAAACCTGGTTCAAAGCTGCAGAGAGCACCCCAACCATACCAGGTTACTCATCTTATCATACATTCAAACTCCAAACTGTGGGTAGCAAAGCAAAAGGAGGTGGAGTTGCAATATATATTAAAGACATACACACCTCCAGGCTGGTCAAACAGTATGACACACAGGAGACACTTCAGGTGCAGTTAACAGTTGATAAGACCCCTATTCAAATCATAGCTAGCTACAGGACCCCACCTTTGGCTCAAAATGCCTACTCCAGCTATCTGGTCCTCTTCGAATCTACCAAGATTCAACCCTTTACCCTGATCCTGGGTGACTAACTATCCAACTATAAATTGGAAGAACTACTCATGTCAAAACACAAATGCCCAGATTCCTTGATTTCATCAATGCAAATGCCTTGGACCAGCTGGACAACATTCCCACAAGAGGTGATAATATCTTGGACTTGGTATTAACCAACATGAGTAACCACTGCAACATCCCTGCAGTGTCATCCTCCTTGGTAAGATCCGACCACAAGGCAGTCACTTTCAAAGTCACCATCTCCCCCAACCCCCCCCCCCAAACTAGGGTAAAAAAAAACTTCTCCAAAGCTGATTACAACCTCCTGTGGGAAGGTATAAACAGCGTCACAGCCCCCTCCCCCTCCATAGGAACTGGCACATATGTCCAAACCTACACCAAAGTACTATACAAGCATTCATATAGTTGCATGGAATCAGAAATACCAGACATGACAAAATCATCCTCCTCAAAGAAGAGTAAACCTGTCTGGTGGACATCTGCAATAAATAAACTCTATAATTAAAGGAAAATTGTTACCCAGTACCAAGAATGAGCAGGTGCCTAATTGGAAGCAATATCTCCTTAGCCTGAACAAGCAAATGAGAGCACTAGTGAAATCCTCCAAAGCAAACTTCTTGTCTAAACTGGCCACATCCACTAAACAATCATAAGGCCTTCTTCATATATGTCCGCAATCTCAAAGGAAACACTCTGATCTGCTCAGAACTGGTGGTCAACAATACCACATACACAAATGCTGATAATATAGCCAACCTGCTGGCAGACAGGTTCATTGAAAATTTCACCCCTCTACCCCCCCCCCCCCATCAGTAAATCAGGACATCTCCAGCACCTGTTCCCTTCCTCTTATCTCTAGAGAGCAAATCATCACTGCCTTCTCAAAGGCAAAAAACACAGCCTCCATGCGACCAGATAGCATCATCACAGGCTGCATCCTATATGAACTCAGGCAGGAACTTACAGTACCATTAGGTACCCTATTCAACCAAAGCCTGAGTACTGGCTTCATCCCAGCTGAGTGGAGGACAGCCACTGTCATCCCTCCGCACAAAAGTGGAGCATCCACTGATCCAGGAAATTATAGACCCATCAGCCTAGCCTGATCCGCAAGGCCATGGAACGGATTATCATGGACCTCATTAACAAGGACATTGGCAACGTCCAAACATTCAATCCCACACAGTCTGGTTTTTATCAAGGGGAGGTCATGCCTGTTAAATTTGGTCGACGACTTTGAGACAGTCACCAAAGCCTTCAATACTATTCCCCACTCAGATATAATAGATAAACTTTCTCAACTATGCTTCAATCCATAGGTTACCAGATGGGTAGCAAACTTGCTCATTGATAGAACCCAACTAGTAAATATATAGGGGAAGTGACCACAAGCCATAGATCCATAATGAGCAGTGTACCCCAGGGATCAGTCTTGAGACCTCTGTTGTCTGGGATATACTTTTCTGAGGTGTAGGCCAAAACCAGTGGGCTATGGCTGACCAGTTTTGCAGATGACTGCAAGCTGGGCACTGTCATCAATTCCCCTACTGATGTGGACATCCTCCAAAAGGGTCTCACCCAAACAAATGACTGGTGCCAGAAACATGGCCTCAAACTGAATGCCAAAAAAAGGATCATCATCATCCTCCTCTTTGGGGAGACCGATGTCCCCACAAATTATCATATTAATAACAAGATCCTAAGCACATAATCAGTCGTGAGGGACTTGAGAACTCAGTTGATAGCAAACTGACTTTTGACCACCATAGTCCATCTGTTGTAAGGAAACCTTTCTACATGACCCACCTCATTAGTAAGGATATCTCATCCAGGGACAAGAAGATCATAACATTCCTGTATTCTTCCCTTATAAGACCCATTATTGAGTACAATGCCCCTTTCAGCATGTACCTCACAAAGCACATGCAGCAACTGGAGAGACCACAGAGGTTCCTCACCAGGAGAATCCAGGCCCTCAAACATCTACCCTACAGAGGGGCTAAAAGCCCTGTTCCTTTGCTCATTCTCATACAGACTCCTCAGAGGTGACTTCTATCTGGCATACAGAGCAATCTTAAACCCTGCCTTGATGGGCCTGCTGCATATCCGCAAGTCAAACTCCACTGAAGTAACCAGCACACATGACCTCGGCCTGGTCTTTGACATCAACAGAGCTTGTTAGTGGGACAGATTTGTGTCCCAGAGACTCCCTTTCCAAGTCAAGCAGAGTACCTCATTAACCCTTTTTAAGTACAAGAGGTGCCAAGATGTGACATCATGCAGATCTGGGTTTGATCTACTCTATCACCACTCAAACACTGTAGAACGCAGAGAACGTAGTGTGCTGATACTGTCCCTACATTATTCTAACAGGAAGTGGTAATCACAGTCATATATCATGCAACCATGGCTGCACATCTTGCATTATTGCACTCCCTCTAATTCACTCCCTCACCATCAGAGCAATTTGAAAAATTCCATCAGACTGTGGTGAAACTGACTTATATTGGGCCTCTAACCACTCCAACTGATTTGTATAACTGCATGCTACACAAAGCTGTGAACTGCACATAGCATATCAGTGGAACAGAGAGAATACAGCACTCGAGTAGGTTAAAGTGAGGTATTAACCTTGGAAGGTGTTTGCAAACATAGGCACATTTGAACATCAAACATAAATCTTAGCTATTAACAGGAGCAATTTTATGTGCAGTCATTTGATCCTTGCAGCAATGTTTGCACGGCATGTACTTTATGTTTTTTATTAAAGTTTTATTTGTAAGAGAGTGCAGGTGCCTCCTTAACCCCCCCCCCCCAAACACACACATGGTAGAGGAAAGGAATGAGGGTTAAGGGGCTTGCAAAAGAAATTAACAAAAAAGGTAAAGTTGTCTGAGTGGGCAGGTGGATGGATACAACTTGTCCTGCTATTCTTACCCAGTACAGATAATCAACTCCACAAACTACCCCACCCCTCAACTGTTATCAGCACCCCTTGAACCTGACAGGGAACACAGTGCTTGCTGCTCTGCTTCACACAATGCACTATTTCACAGCACAGCTCAGTGTGCACCTACTGGCATAGGATTATTCTCTTTCTGAACTGCACATTTGTTAGTAGTCTGAATGAAATGCTACCCATTCTGCTTTTGATATGAAGTAAGATCTTCTCTGAATCTTCCTTAAGTCATCCTGTAGAAAGTACAAGCATCTCAATCACATTCTGTTTTACTAACTGCTGTCTCACATTTAATACTGGGCATTTCATTAATTGTTTTCACCTCCACAATACTGGCTCTTTAATACAACAAACTATCTGTCTAAGCCTTGTTATATATTATAAATTATATGCACTAGGAGTAAACCATCTTATTTTAATACCTATTCCAGGTCTTAAAAATCTGCGCCCAAAGAATGGTCTTAGTCATAGAACCAGGATGAAAACTATGCAGTTATAATAAGTATTTTAATTACTGCTCTGGCCGTGAAATTGCATTGCCCTTTAAATTTTACATTAACAATGGCAAAATCCAATAACTTTTTTTTTCATTTGCAGTCTACCCTCTTTTTTTATAACTGCAAGCATTTGCATGAATTTCTTAAAGCCTGAAATAAATTCTGCATTTCACATTTACATCTACCAGACAAATTAATGAAAATTAAAAACCATCTTGTACATTTTCTTAGCTAAAGGTTCTACAGGTTCGGTGCATCTTCACTACAACATAATCAGGTGTGATCCTTTTTGCAGCTAAAGATGTTATACCTGCTTGCATAAAATCAAGGGATCCACTGTGTGTACACACTAAGCATACACATTGACAATAAAGTCATATTCGTCTTAAGGCATCTTAAAACAAGCACACAATTAATTTTCCTTAGCTAGGTATTGAACCTTTAAGTGTTTCAGAATAGTTTCAACTGGTACCTTAGCTTTCAAAGGAATTTTCCTGATGGTCCAGAAGAAGATAACTTAAAAAAAATGTGTTTGGACATGGGTCATGTACAAGACTGCTAGTTCCCCACAGGACCAGCAAATTAAAACCAGCCTCAGAAATTAACTCAAATTACAAAAAGTTTAAATATGTCTAAAACACATGCTTAAATATATTTTATATTACATTTTGAAAATTAAACTTCTAAAGCAACTGAAAGCATATCAAAATTTGTTCCAAAGGGAACAGATATGCTTTCTTTACTGTACCAAGATATCATCCTTTTTACACCTCATCATTCACAGTCAGGTAGCAAGACTAGTGAGACCAGCTATGTTATATATGGGTTGGAGACAGTGGCATTGACAAAAAGGCAGGAGTTTGAGCTGGATGTGGCAGAGTTAAAGATGTTAAGATTTGCACTGGGTGTGACGAGGGAGGACAGGATTAGGAATAAGTATATTAGAGGGTCAGCCCAGGTTGGAAGGTTTGGAGACAAAGCCAGAGAGGCAAGATTACGTTGGTTTGGACATGTGCTAAGGAGGGATGCGGAGTATATTGGGAAAAAGATGCTAAGGATGAAGCTACCAGGTAACAGGAAAAGAGGAAGGCCTAAGATAAGGTTTATGGATGTGGTGAAAGAGAACATGCAGGTGGTTGGTGTGACAGAGCAAGATGCAGAGGACAGGAAGAAATGGAAACAGATGCTCCGCTGTGGAGAACCCTAACGGGAACAGCCGAAAGAAGATGATGATTAAAAAAAAATCAAGATTTATACATAGTTTGTTTAAATCTTTTAATATAGGCCCTGTTTGAACTCTTGTAAAAACATCAGACACTGCAATGAGCAAACCATAAACCCAATAATGTATGGCATGACCCTTTTATACAAATCGAAACACAAGAAACAAAGGGTGGGAGGATTAAGTAATATGTACCTTGTCATAAAAACAGATGAAAACTAGCAAGTATTCCTTAAGAAAGGCAGATCCAAACTGCTAAAATATATTTGAATATACTTAAAGGCACAAGGATGTCCATATAACATCTAACATCCCTTCACAAAATACAAATATGCATACATTTTTCATTCTTTTTCAGTCTTTTTCATTTCCCTCTGTCATGTACAGTGATGCCACTCTCGATCATGTAGGAGGACTATTTTAAGAAAATTACTGTTAAACACATACCAGAAATCTGTCTTGAGTCTATAAAGTTAAAGGTGTAATCCATTCTAACAACATATAACAAACTGATGATGTGCACATACAGAGGAACACGCTGATTAAAACAATTCATAACAATACACTTTTACTGTCAAGTAGTGATAAAAACAGAAGCTTAGCCAAGAACTAAAGTGGCTGCTATGGAGGAACCCACAAATTGATGGTGTTCTTTACAAGAAAGTAATTTAAATCGTGTTACAGTTTCAGTAAGAGGCATACAATTATCTGTCACCCATTTACATAAAAACAACACAAGATGCAAGTTTTCTTCTTGTGAAGATTGAGAGTACAAAGGCACATGCAGCAGACCACTGGCAATAGCAGAAAATATCTACTGCTAGTAGAAAGTCCTTTGGTCCATTCAGATATGTTTGCAGACCAAAAGGGTTACACAATCTGTCATTTTTCAAGGACTGTCCAGTTTGTCCCTACAGAGATACCACTGTTCCATGCAACATGAAAAAAAAAAAAGTTTTCTGTCTTCTAATGATCACAAGTTCTGTGACTTTCATGGCAAAATGGCTAATAGTTCTATTCTCCCTACTCACAGGGAAATTAAAAATGATCCTGCATATTTTCTCAGCTAAATGGTGTGCAGGATCTGTGCCTCTTTATAACAGATAAATAGGTGTGCTGTCCCTGTTGCAGCTAAGTATTTTGTACCTACTTGCATCAAATCAAGGGATCCATTGTTTGTACAGACTAAGCATACATATTCACAATACAATCATGCTTATCTTGATTAATTTTAAAACAAGTGCATTAAGGTTGCTATGTAACAATGCACACCGCAATTTCCTTGTCCAGTTGTTGCACCCTTTAAGTATTTTGGCATACTTTCATCTAGTACCACAGATTTAAAGGGAATTTGTTCATGATGGACCAGAAGAGGATAACTTGAAATAAAATGTGTTAGGACATGGGCCATGTTCAAGACTGCTAGTTCGCAGCAGGACTGGCAAATTAAAACCAGCCTTGGAAATTAACTCAAATTACAAAAACTTTAAATATGTTTAAAAAAATGCTTGAAAATGTTTTATATTACATTTTGAAAAATAAACCTTTGATGCAACTAAAAGCATAAAAATTAACCAAACACTTCCACAAATGGAACAGAGGGAGGAGAAGAGAATCCCAAAAAACATAACTAACCTCTATGTCCACACCAAGTCCACACTTCCTCAGAAAATAAAATAAATCCAGTTTAATAGCCGAGCACTTTTATAACACACATGAAAGAGACTTTATCAAAACTAACAATGGCAGCTACAAAGCATATTCAAAAAATCATACATTCACAGTCACATGCCATAAAACCACCAATAAAAATACACAGCTCTAAAATATTTCTGTAAAAATAATGAAATGGGTAAAATAAACAATTA
Organism: Protopterus annectens; assembly: GCF_019279795.1. NCBI lineage: Eukaryota > Metazoa > Chordata > Ceratodontiformes > Protopteridae > Protopterus > Protopterus annectens. The sequence continues at coordinate 886,212,388 of NC_056743.1, read as the reverse complement.
CTAATTAAGGATCTTAATTTCAAAATTGAGTTTATAGAGCAATAATCATTAAGTCCTGGAAGTGAGAAGGCATTTAAATGAAACTGCTGAATAAGTTTTATTTTACATTCCAGTTTTAACTTCCAGGCCCACACTGTGCATTCTGAACAACTCTGCCAATAAAAATAACCAATACTTTTTTTTTTAATTCTTGCAATCTACAGAGTGTCTAAACAATGCATTATTGTTCTTACATTGCCTAATATAATAATGGTCAGAAATTCTATCTTTTAGATGTCTTTCAGTTTTGCCCACATAATAAGCATCACTTGTCAAACAGCATGCAATGTAGACAACCCTTTTTAATTACAGTTACCTCACACAGAACAAGGGATGGATCTCTCATATCCTACTACAGCAATATTAGTATCATAAATATAACATTGTTTACATTTGCCACATCTAGTCATGGAATTCTTACCTGTAATGTTAAGTATACTGGCAATCTCAGAAAAATTCTTAAGATTCCTACTAAAAGCAATGCTGGGTTTTAGTCCTTATACAGACTTGAGAGTATCATCAAGAACTTTAACACAATTCTCATTTAAAATATAGTCAATACTAAGAGAATCTACAGAAAAATGAGTAATAAAAGTAGCTATTGCATTTGTCTAATATATAAAGAATCACTTCCTAACAGGATAGGTTTAAATCATGAATGTTTATCATAAATAACATCAGAGATACTAACCATTCAATAATGCCGCTGGATAATTCCTCACCAGGAAAAAAAGTCTCCTTAGAAATTCAACATCCCTTAAAAATATCTTCAGAAATCAATTTTGATAACCGAATCAGCTGCCCTTTAATTAAGCTCTTTTTATGATTAAATCAATGACAGCTTGAAAAAAAAAATAAATATCAATTGGAAAATGTGGATTTTCTAAATACTGTAAATTAAAAACATTCTGAGCAGACATTCTTGGTTATTAATACATCTAAGTGAATACTGCTAATTGAACAATCATAATAAAAACAAAGAATCTGTAGTGGTCTCCATATATTGAAAAAATGCATCCAGTTTGTCTTGTGGGCCTGTCCATAACAAAATGTCAGCATCTATCAAAGAATCATACTGAATAACCACCTCCATCAACCATTCTAATCCTAACTTAAGAGGAATAACAGTGTACACATTCTTAACATCAACTGTAACCAAAAGAAAATCACTAGTAAAAAAAAAAAAAAAAAGATATATATTATATATGTGTGTGTGTGTGTGTGCGCATGTGAAAGACATTTTAAAAAATGCCAAGAATCCTTTACATGTACAAAGCCATTAAAAATTCCTTTAAAATTGGTATAACAAAAACTGTCATTGGTTCTTTGATAAATCCCCTTACAGAAGCAATCAGACTAAAACTTAGATTATAAACATCCTTATGAATCTTTAGAATTCTAAATATTACTAGAACAAGGGGCTCAGGAACATGTAAAAATTATACAAATCAGCATCAATAACAATCTGTTCTAAAAACACATTAATCGCACAGTATGCAATATTAACTCATTTTTTGGAGGCACTCACATAAAAATCAGGATCTAATAACATATCTTACATCTTCGCAGAATAGTCCAAATTATTCACAATAATGAGTCCTCCACCCTTATAGATGTCATTATTTTTAATGATCTATCTTTAGATTTTCTAATGTCCCTTTCACAACACTGTTCCAACACTCCTAAAGAGGTATGTAACACGGAATTAAGACAGTTTCTGCTTTTTAAAATAGGATGAGTAATGGTACCATCATTATGAAAAAATATGCTAAATCAGCTTTTAAAGAAGGAACAAATGTGGGCCTGCTTTAGAAATACCCATACGGGTGGAAGTGAAATCTAGATGGCTATAATTAAACACTTTAAAAAATAGTAAATAAAAGTGATTTTAAGCTAGTAAAAGTATTCAAGCCATATACATTGACCAAGTCATCCAGATTCATCTCTGCTGTTGAAAAGCATACACAAATCTGGCCCAAACGACACAAATACACTTTTATTTGTACATCATGATATCATCTTTTTAGCACCTCATCATTCAGATAGCAAGATCATTTTTTTATACTTTATTATAAAAATGAAGATTTATACATTTTTTAAATCTTTTAATATTGCCACTGTCTGTTCTGTTTTAAAAGGATAAGACATGAAGGACGCTGCAATGAACAGATTTTACCACAAACCCAGTAAGTTATGGCATCACCCTTTTATAGAAAACAAAAGACAAGAAAAAAGGGAGAAAGGATGAAGTAATACGTACCTTCTCAAACATACAGATGTGAACTAGTAAACATTACTTAAAGGCAAACTCAGACTTCTAGAATACACTTAGAATGCATTTAAAAGCACACACACATGAATTTTATATATGTATTTCCGTGTGAAATCTAACAGCCCTCCCTAACACACAAATATGCATACAGTGTATTTCCTCTGTCATGTTCAGTGTTGCCATGGTCAAACATATGGAAGGACTATTTTATGACTACTGTTAAAACACATACCAGAAATGTATCTTGATTCTGTAAAGTTAAAAAAATTGATCCATTATACAAGCCCAGTGAGGAACTTGGAGAATGTGCATTAAAGAGGTCTAATACAAGATAGGTGACTACTACCAGACAAATTAATGAAGTGCACATACTAAAGGACACATTGATCAAACAATTCATAATAATATTTTTTTTCTTCTATCCTCAAGTAGTTATAAAAACAGAAGCTTAGCCAACAGCTAAAGTGGCTGCTATTGTGGGATCCACAAATTGGTGGTGTTCTTTAAGCAAAAGTATTCCAGTTTGTCCCTACAGGCACACCACTGTTCCATGTAACATTAATGGACACACATGTGTACAAAGGCACATCAAGCCTGCTATGACTCTGAGGAATTTTATGGCATCACATGTCCTGGCAATAAATATATCATCAGGCAAGCTGGATGAAAAGTAAAAAAAAGTAAAAAATGTCATATTTTGGAATATATAATGGATACACTCATAATGCCTCTATAGTTAGTCCAGTGGCTACATATTTTAATCTAGTACATTTGCAGGATTCTGCATCTCTGGGCTGACAGTGAAATTGGTCTATTTGAGTTCAGTGCTCTCTTCCAGGTAACATGTTTAACTAGCTATCTAAATAAAATATTGTTTAGGTTGTTAAAGCACTAGCCGCATTTAAGTTCATTTTAATTCAACTTTAATTTTTAGATCAGCTTGGAGACTGTGTGTGTGTATGTAATGATGACACTGGAATATTTGGATGAAGTTTTGAAATGAAGCTAATTATAATTTTTGCTGTGCATAAGATGTGTCAGATGCATACATTATTATTTGCTTATATGACAATGTCAGTTTTATTGTCAGTGCATCTTCTATTTGTATTAATCTTGGCAGTTATACTAACAACAGACTGAACTCTTCTCTTGGCCATGACTGAAGCACTAAGCTGCTTCAGCAATCTGGATCTCTCTCAATGATATGACTGAGCGCTGTCCAAACAGAAGTTTGAATAAGCAGCACTGTATTGCATATGGCATGAGTTTCAGCATAAAAGCAATTTATTTGAAGGCACTACAAGGACAATCTACAAAACTGACAATGTAAATAGGCATGCAAGTTTTATAGAATGATTTAATTAGATGAACAATTATATAAAGCAATACAAGGTGATGTTTCAATAGCAAGAATTCATGGTTTCATGCAATTTACGCAGTGATTTACATAAGATTAAAAGATTATCATGAATAATAGTTATGAATTGGTAACACAGAGATAAGGTGATTTTGGCAAATGCTTCACTACATTTACTCCAATCTAGCTCTAAAAATTGTGATTTCACACAATTTTGTTAAGCTATGCAAGCTAAGAGCTATAGCTATTGTAAGGCATTGCTGCTGCAATGTTTGGTTTATAAGTATATACAGCTAGAATCCCCCTCCTGTTCAGTGATGGAAGAGAAGGGAAGGAGAGGAGAGGGGTGCCAGCCCCCCACTAATGGTACACACAATACAGTGCGTGACAAGGTTCTGCTCATACAGACAAGGAAGGTAATAGGAAAATAGTGCCGCCATACATTTAATTAAAACATTTTGTTCTGAAAACTGATTCAGCTCTTTTGATTCATTTTTTATACACACATGCTCATGTATGTTCTGCAACTCAGCAATGATCTGTTTCACAATTCCAAAGCAACTGCAAAGAACATTTATGTGCAATCAATTTAATTGAAGGGGTGAATGCCAGTACAAAGACAGTGGTGAAATCTTCCCAGAAATTAGTTGTTACACAATGCAATCCAAGCAGGGTTCGCTATGGTAAAACATTGTCATATTTTTTGTGTGAAGGGGATTATGTTATAAAATGTATTCACTAACCATTGTGGGCATACAAAAGCAAGCTATTCACACTGACATGGCATAAAAAGATTTTTTTAATGCTACATTAACAATTTTGGAAAATAAACTAAAACCCATAGAAATTTCATATAATACAACTTTAGCCATAAAAGGATTTATATTTCATCAATATGGCATGAGAATGGATTACAGATAATGACTGCTGGTATAAAAGATACTGAAAAAAAGAGTACACACTGGCATAAAAGATTTTCTGAACAGCCAGAAGCATAAAAAAAGCATTATTTTATTTTATCTTACTTTACATGGATAAATGAACTAGTCCTTTTCAGCTACAACCTGAACCATGTAGGCAAACACAACAAACAATCATAGAAAGCACAACATCAATAAAACAGAAGTAAAAATAATGACAAAATCATTCAAGATAATGAAATATCATAACAAGGCTGAGGCTATTTACAGCTGTAACTAAAGAGTATAATATGTAGAGACATGCCTCTCAATGTCTTAGAGCAAGAAATCTGGACAAAGCCACCGATAATGAGGGGACAAAGGCCCACAAATAGGGACACTTTTTAAATATTGCTCTTACAAACTTATAACATTTATAGAACAGGTTTTGCATTAGCATGAATTTTCTGAATGATATGAAGTCTGAAATTCAAATGTCTGTCACTATTTACTGATTTTAACCCTCAATGTTTTGCCAGTGATTTGCCAAAAAAACACAATTTTATGCATATTGAACTAAAAATATGGAGCAAAAATCTGGACATTGCAAGAATCTGTATAGTTGAGAGGTATGAGTAGAGGGGCAATAATAAAAGAAAAATATATATTTTTAGAACAACCAAATACAGCACAAGGAAAAATACTATAATAAAGGAATACTATACAAACTGAGCAGACATATAAACATGCAGTGTATTTATTATCATAATACTTTGTAAAGTGACCTTTACATATCTAAGGCCCTGGAAGTGACAGCATGTAAAAATTTGGTCATTTTGGATGAAATCTAACTGATCTTGAAGCTATGCTCCGGGTGTTTCTGTTTTGCCCTGTAATCTTGGGTTCATAGGTAGTTATTACATATGCACTCTACGAAGCAACTGAAGTGCCTAGCTCAGCATCTGACCTGTCCCAAGACTGCCTACACTTTGGCAGCAGCCATTACTTATTATGTAGCAATGAAACTAACTTTCAGTCTCAGCGCAGATCACATTTCCATGAAGTTTTGTGTTTTTAGCATTAAGTGAGCAGTGTTATGGTAGCCAAGACTGTAGCCAGGCTCCAGTCTCTGCAAATCCAGAGCACAGTGACTTGCTCAGGTATACACAGTAGGCACATGAAAGCTGGGGGGATTAAACCCTGGATGGCAGGAAGCAACTTCTGAAAAGCTCACACCCTTAATCTTCTGTGCTAATTTACACTGACCCATAACACATTTAAAACGTACACCATTTCAAAATTTGTCTTTAATACACTAAGGAAATGCACATAAGAAATATATAAATCAACATCATTATAGCTGTTCCATCAATGACAACAAATTTATTCTTTAAAGGATTATTCTGGCTTCTAGGTATGCTATGTCCAAGGCTATGTTGCACTCATTAGTTTAGCTAGTTTTGTATACATTTCAGGCTCTATGATAATTTCAGGCTCTATGATAATAATGCTTCTAAAAGATGCTCACAAATATGTATTAACCACACACAGTACAGTGAGCATGTCCAGCTATAGCCCTGGCTGCCAAAATGTTGTTCTCTTCATACTAAAAACATGAAACTTTATGGAAATGTGATCTGCACTGAGAATGAAAACCACTTTCACTGCTGTGCAGTAGGAAATAGCTGCCAATACAATCTTATGCAATTTATTAGGACAAGATAAACCTGCATCAAAAGCATGAGTCCATTGAAGAGATCTGCAAAGCCATTTGAGCCAAAAGAGCAGTTACTGTAGAAGGATTCAGATTCTATATGAGAAATCAGTTTGGGAATTACAGTATGCCTCACTATATGACTGAACTGTGCAGAATCTCAGAATATTGTCATTTTGGAGGTGGACTGAGGCCTTACAACACAGATTTGTGCATGGCATCCATTTTTAAATTGGTTAGAAGAGTTACTATGAAAGAAGTATTTAATACTAATAAAGTCAATATGCACTGCAGAGACAATGGAAAGAGCTGCAAACAAGATGTAAATGAGTGTGGCGCTGGTGCTAATAAGCTAGTGTGATGAAGCTGATGCTTTTAACCTCAGTAGACCATATACTCTGTAAGCTGATGGCAAAAGTTTTAATTAGATTCTTATGACCAGGCAGGCCGGATTAAAATTCAAATGGTTTCAGTTCAGTTAGGAAAACAGAAACTGCTTTCACTGAGTTTGCTAACAATTAATAGAATTCAAAGTGCTTACCTTTATAGGTTCATAGGTGAATATGTACTAGGCTAACAACCACTATGGCTCTTATAAGCCTAGCCATGCAACCCAAATGTGACCCACAAATTTGATTTATATAGGAGATGATTTACTGACTGCCTCTGTCCATCAGAGACATAGGCACCAGACTAGGGGTGAATTTCCGGTTGTCATCCATTAATCCAAGTTGCACTTAAATAGCGTTAAGAATTAATTTTGTTTTACATGGATGGGGAGCCTGTTTCAGAAAATGGGGATTTTATAGAAGAAAGTATATATGATATAAAAGGGAAGGGATGTCAAGAATTGTTAGTGGTTATGAGAAAAACTGTGGATGATATTCTAACTAAAAGGGAAATGCAAAACTTATGGTGGGTTATATTAGATTTGATACAATAATACATAATGCTTTATCGGATGTTATGTAGAAGTACGGAATACGTAATATAATTAAGAGACAGTGGATGTCAGCATATCAAAATAATATAGCAAGAGTATTTGAGAATGGGTGGTTGAGTAAAGAAATATGCATGAAGTGTGGTATGAAATAAGGATTTCCCATGAGTGGAATATTGTTTGCACTGATAATGAATGCAGTAGTGAGTGAAGTAGCTTATAAAATGAAAGATGCAAAGGGAGGTGGTGATACCTGTAGTTTTGAAATACTCAGACAATATACTTCTAGTTGCTAAGAATAAAATAAGGATGATGAGGATCTCTTTGTCTTGGTTGAATGTTTAAAAAAAATAAAAATGAAACATAAAGAAAAATAAAAATATGGGTGGTTTGGGTGATATGGGGTAATTGGGGTATGTATTTTCATATGTAATGAATCAAGTTTCTTTGCTAGAAATAACATTTGGAAAAAATGTGGATGTGATGCAATGGGAAGGTTTGATAAATTACATGAAATAAATATATATTCTGTGGAGGATGTATAGATTAACATTCAGGAAAAAGGGTCATCTGGTAGATTTGGTATTAATGGGGAAAATAGCTTACATGTCGAATGCTTATATGATCACACATGAAAACATGAAAAAGAAATTGGTAAATTGTTTAATTCTTTCTTAAAAACAGTGTGTTGTACACAAGTGAAGATGAAAGGAGATTGGGGGTACTAAATCCATTTGTTTATGCTGCTTCTTTAAACTTATATAGAGTATTAAAGTGGGTAAAGGAATAGAATGATAATTTAATGAGAGTGTTTAAAAGTACAAAAATTCTGAGAGATAAGTACAAGAAAAAGAGAAAGAATATGTAAATGTAGATGCTAAAAATTATCAAGAAAAAATACTAAACATGGAAAATAAAAATTGATGATACAAAGAAAGACAGAAGGATGTGATATAATAATGAGATGAAATATGTAAATCCAAGGGAAATTTATCAGAAGAAGAGATTAAAGCTATTAAAATAAGGAAAACTGGTGTACCAAGATAGCAGAGTTCCAGGATTTCCTATACAGACTGGTAATAAATACGTTACAAGTAAAGGGGAATATGCAATATAAAAAGAAAGCTGAAATAGTGTTATTTTTGTGGGGTGGAGAATACAACAGAGGCATTTTTTTTTAATGTAAAAGACTGGTGAAACTCTGGAAAAAAATTTTGAGAATATGAAGCCATGGTGGTGCAGCGGTAGCGTTGTCGCCTCACAGCAAGAGGTTCTTCCATTCAATTCTCGGCTGGAGCGCCTTCTGTGTGGAGTCTGCATGTCCTCCCCGCAATTGAGTGGCATTTGAAAGACATGCATGAATGGGCGTGCCTTCGTTGAAGGTTGGGCGTCAGGCTGGTACCTTGGCAACATAAAAATAGACTGCCAATCATTAGCAGACTGGAGTTCCGCTGTGGCGACCCCTAACCAGAAAAAGCCAAAAGAAAAACATTAGTGACAAACAATATACATATAAATATGATAATATATCATATGAATATGATTATGGAATTTATAAGAATAATAAGGAATATATGAGAAGGGTAGGTAAGAATTCATTTTATGTAATAAAATAAGTAATGAAATATGCATGTATATGCCTATAAATATGCTCATTTTGTAAATATGTAAATGATGCTTTTTTTTAGTGCTATGTTAAATAAAGGGGTCTATTTTATATATTCGAATGCTTAAATGCTCGAATCACTAAAGATCAAACTTTAGTGATCGAACATTTAAATGTTCGAATGTATTAACAAATTTAAAAAACTAACAAAAGAAATTAAAACTAAAGGGTGTAAGCAGGTGGGCAAGCCTCCCTGCACCCCCCCACCCCACCCCACTACTTAAATATACCAACTCCAAGATTGCGCTACAGTGTAGGGAATGGGAAATTTTTCATTTCCACACTGTAGCATACTGAAGTGCGATCTCAGAGTTGGTATATTTAAGTAGCGGGGGGTGTGGGGGTGCAGGGGGGGCTTGCCCCCCTGCTTAAACCCATTACTTTTTTTTGTTAAATATTCATTTTTAATATATTCAAACACTTAAATGTTCAATCACTAAAGTTCGATCTTTAGTGATTAGAACATTTAAGCATTGAATATATAAAATAGACCCAAATAAAGAACCCCTACTCTTTTCAATAAGTGCCCTTTACATCCACCTGAGTTACCACCAGCTCAAGCAGATGAGATCTGATTTAACATCTTATCTCAAGAATGGTTTACTCAAGAGTGCAGCATGCCATTGCTGGACTGCAGAGCTAGCAATTTGAAAAAAAATTATCCATTCACATGGAGTGGGACTAGACCTGCTGAGTCACTGACACTGCACAAGTTATAGTCCTTAGTCATTTTCTTGATTGAAATCACCTGTTTGCAGTGCTACACAGACTCAAAACAAGCTTTACTTTAGTTGAGGTATAAGAACATAAAACACTTTCTGCCAGAGATGTTGATAAATAACACACACCTTAGATGTGGTCAACTCCTTGTAGGTCCAAAGTCCCAGACTATAAGATGAATAAAAATAATTTCTTATTTGCCTATGACAGCAAATGCAGAGTCCATATGGTCTCTGAAACAGCTTCTTTTTTTTAATTCTAAGCTATTTGGAACATTGGATACAGTACAGTCAGTCCATTAGCCACAGCTTCAGAGTCACCATGTGCAGATGAAGTAAACAATACATACCACTAAGGTGAAGTCTTTTTTTTTTCAAACACAGTGGTAACACTTCCAGTGATGCCTTTCAGTGAAGACATTTAAAATGCAAAGTTTTACACAGATTTGCCCACAATGTAAATGGATTACCACACTGGAGCTCTCTTGATAGCCAGTTCATAGGTTACTACTAGGCTAACTGCCCTTGTGGGTCATTCTAAGCTTAGCCAATTACCCCATGTGAGAATCAAACCCTGCATCTTGTGTCTGCAAGGTAAATACCTTAACCATTATACCAACCTCCCACTAGGTCTTTCTAGGTTAATTTGTTTCTAACAGCTGCAAAGGCAACTCCTTCTTTTAAAACTGGCTTTGCTTTGTACTGTTTACTTTGCAAGTACTCTGACTCTTGTTACAGAGGTACTACCAGATCAACCAGTACTGCAGTACTAAGGGTTCTCTTACAGGTGGGTACTGGCCATGTATTTATTACTAGATCAACCAGTACTGCAGTACTAAGGGTCCTCTTACAGGTGGGTACTGGCCATGTATTTATTACTAGATCAACCAGTACTGCAGTACTAAGGGTTCTCTTACAGGTGGGTACTGGCCATGTATTTATTACTAGATCAACCAGTACTGCAGTACTAAGGGTTCTCTTACAGGTGGGTACTGGCCATGTATTTATTGTATCTAAATGTCACAATGTCCCTGACTGTTGGTTTTAATAAAAAGACTTAAAATGTAATTTAAATGGCCATAGTGAACAAGTGCCGACAGTGAAAAGGATACAGAGCGCAAATGATGAGCACAGGACGTAGAAAGACAAAGTAATGGAGGTGCATAGGCCAATTGATACAGACATTAATACTGGCTCAGGGGCAAATGAATATGAGAGAGGGAGAGATTTTATTTTTCAAATTATAAAATTTAACTGACTATGGCCACAAATTCATCTAGACCACTAAAGTAGTAGTTTATTCTTTAACAATTAAGAATGGATTTAGCAACAATGGCAGCACTGTCTGTAATTTCTCTAATTCTAGTTAAACAAAATGTTTCCAAAAGTACACTAAAAGGAACAGCATTGCAGTTTAAATGAAAGATTATTTAATCTGCCACTGACTTAAATGCTAAAACAGAGAAAATATTTAGCATAGAGAACACACAAAAAGTTAAACTGGTATTCCATCATGACATTGCATGTCATCTCAAAGTGACCATAATACAGCCACATCCAAAACCCTGCCGTGGCTGCTGACAGATGCAAAATAAGTATTTAACAAAAAATGGAAAACCGGAAGGGTGCGAATGTCAAAAGTAAGCTGTTATAAAACATCAGACTAACATTTCATAAAGGACATGTAGTGCCATCGAACCATGGCTAGGTTATCTGGTGTCCTGTACAATTCCCTGATCTAGTGCCCCCCCCAAAAAAATTTGAGGACCAAAAAAATCCCCTTGCTACAGTTAAAATACCACATACAAAGTGATTCTGCCATGATCACACTACTGCACCATTAGCATCTCCCCCAACCCCTTTTGCCTGGTGTGTCTGGGACAGCCTTCCCTATAACCCACCCTAGCTACTCGTATCCCATAGGCACTTAAGCCTAAGATGGTGATAGAATTATAAATACCATACAATGCAAGAGTATCATTCAACATGGAAAGGAATGAGTGGGACACATGTACAGAGCTTCTAATAAAGAAGAGAAAAGCAGGAATGTATATATTTGTATACATCTTAGCTACCATAAACCCAGAACTGCATATAGTACAGAACGCATTACTAAAGTGAGAGGACATTTTTTCATGACTAAGATGGGAAATTATCTTACAAAGTTTGTCCTTGCAAGACCTTACTTGCAGATGAAAATTAAAAAATCTTCCAAAACTTATTGGCTATTAATATGCCTGCAAACATCTTTATATAGAGTGGCACCTCACAAAAAACAATATGCCTCCTACTCCAGCTACCTAACATACAGTGTTAACTTTGATATTATGGTGTCAAAATGATGCAAACCACTTAATCTAAGTTCCTGGACAGGCTACATAAGTACAGGTTATACATTAACAGAAACAACTACGACTTTTTCAACGATGAAGTTTCTTTCTGTTAGAATGTGCTTAATAAAGGTGAACTACAGTCATCCGACAAAATAAAATTGTGCTGGAGACCCCTAGGCTTTTTAGCATATCAGAGTTGAAGCCATCTCTAGGACTGACATAGTACTGCTTTGAGTTTATATCAAAAAATTCAATGCTCAACATTCAGTGTGTTACAGAATAAGTCTACATGGAAATAAATGGATATCTGTAAACAGATCGCCATGGCAACCAAGAGGGCTATGCTGCGCAGTGATTAGCCTCTTTTATCATTCCTTGTCTACTAAAGTGTCACATGATGCTTTACATTATGGAACTGTCATCATCTCATTGCACAGATTTGTTGATGCTACATATAATCCCCAATACACATACCTGAAACTCAATACAAAACAATGAGCATAACTATGCCAGAAGTGATGAAGACATCTTTAGTCTGGTTTGGAAACAGTAAGGGTATGGCCAATAATTATACAGACAGAAATGTATATTTGTAGCAGACCATAATCTTTATCTGCTTTTACCCAAGAAAGAGTATTTCATCAATGACTTGAATACTGCCAACTTCTTATATAAGCAGCCTCCACTAAGAACTCCACCACTATTCAGACACTAGCAAACAAAATATGTAGATTAGTTATACACACACAAAAAAATTACTACCATTGTGTAACATTAAAAAAAGCAAACTTGCTCCCAGTTATCCAAAACTAGACTTGCTGCTAGGATCACAATTCTTCAAACTTCTCTATGAACATACTCACCACCCTTTAACCTCAGAACTAATACCTACCCAATATACAATCTAACAAACTTGAGCCACTCGGGCCCTGAAACACAAGTCCGACACTTCAAGCTACATGTCTCTGGCCATGCATTCTCAGTTCTCAAGCTCAAATTATGGGAGTCCCTCCCACCTAAAATTAAAGACTAGTCCTATTTTTCCAAGTTGCATTGTACATTAAAATCATGTTTATTCAATCCAGCAGAATGTACCTTTTACCCCTCAGGTCACATCACTACTTCAGCTCTTGCCCACTCTAACCCAACCACCAAGATCTTTTGCTCCTTTTCACATCTAATTTATTGTATTCTAATTTCTCAGATGTTCTGAAACATTTGTACATGCTGTAAATTAAAACATTGACTTTACTATGTATTCAAATCATTACTTTATCATTGTACTGCTTTACTCTGAGTTATGTAATAGTCTTGTCCATTTTGTACGTTTAGTCAGTTTTTGACATTGGGCTGATACTGAAATTAGAACCGATCAGTGCTCTTTCCCAGAAAAGACATTCAATACATGCATATAAAAATAAATGAGAACATGTTTACAGTGTCAAACACTGCTTCTATGAGTACATTTACATAATACTGAATATAAGGGTATAAAACACCAAGATAGCACTGCTTATAGGTACCTTTGTGTTGAATAAATGACAGCTACAGCATGCCTCTATCTCTTTTAAAGTTGTGCTGTTATGAATACAGTTGCTTCCATACATTGTATGATTTCTATCAATCTGGTATGTTTTTTTTTCCAGAAGTTTCATTTGAATAAAAATGTGAGTGGAATCTTGAAATATGTCAAGGGAGTGCCAGCAGATGCTTTCTGATCATTTCACCAATCAGAGAGAGGGTGCCAAGTGATGTTTTTAAGGTGACTTTTTGTTGAGAAGCTAAGTGACTTCCTGTCATATGCTGAAATATGATTAGTCTGACAGCATTTCCTTGTGTAAATTTTGCTCTAATTGCTAACACTCATAAGGTGATCTGTTTTGTTTTCTCATGTGACCAAGAAATGAAACAGCTTAGTTACTTCAACTACTCTGGAAATAAGTTTCTCCCATTCTAGGTGTTGATTGGCCTAATACATGGAAACGACAATTTATACAAATTTGCATTACAAAACTAAACACACACTATATATATATATATATATATATATATATATATATATATACATGCTTGTAAATTGTTTCTGTATCCGTACAGACTAGTATGGCTTCTTTTTATTCCACTGGGGCATGCATCTGTTATTAAGCCCCATATTTAACCTATATTCTTATACCAATGACTGTGACCAAAAGCAAAGGCACAGAGCTACATCCATGTTGAACATATCTATTTCTATTTTATTTATTTATATTACATTTGTTGACCGAGTTTGTCCTACTTAGCTAAGTAGTGCTTTTTCAGCGGAGGCTCAGAGAGAGAGAAGCTCCACATGTTCTACAGATTATTTACAAAAATAAGTAAATAATCAACTGGTTTACAGAAAATATTCAAAGCAACTTATACATGAAAAACAGGGATTTACTACAGTAAACTAATCATTATGTCTGTCAGATTTAGAATCCTACATCATTCAGGACTAACAATAGTTTTGTCACCAGATGTAAACTCTTACATTATGCAGGTAAGAATGTATGTAATGTGCCTAGGTTAGAGAAGTTAATATGAGACAAGGCCTAGAAAATTAGAGTAAGTTACATAAGTTGGGAGCAGATAGAGGTGTGCAGTTAGGGTTGATAAACTGTTTAAGGGGGGTGGGTACAGAGACAGGTCCATTTGTTTAGCAGATATTCTTTAGTGGCTAGCTTGAATTGACTAAGTTGCTTGACTGAGTTGATCTCTAGTGGGAGTTTGTTCCTGGTCTTGGAAGGATTATAGCTATAGAGAATACATCCTTTCTTAGATTTAGTTTTGTGGATTTGTAGCAGATCTAGGTTAGAGCACTGGAGGGATCTAGCAGGTGAATAGTGGGAGATGACAGATGATAGGGTAGGAAAGTAAGAAGGCTGATAAAGGATAGAGTGGATGACCTGGAGTTGAGGGAGAAGAAGCTGGTGAGGTAGTTCAAGCCAGTTAAGGTGTTTGAGTGAGAGAAAGTGATGTGACTTGCAAGTCTGATGGGCTGCAAATTTGGCTATCTTGTAGGTAGATTCAAGTTTGGCAAGGAGTGTGGAGTTGAGGCAAGTAAGAATTTGAGAGCCATATAATAGACTGGGTAGGAAGTAAGCATTAAGCTTCACTGGTGAGAAACTTTTTGTTGCAGTAGAGGAGCCCTAGTTTCTGATGAGGTTTCTTGATACAGTTGTTAATGCATAGACTGAATTTAAGTTGGTCGTCAATGATGACATCAAGGAGTTTAGCTCTAGTTTCCACCTTGATGTGTGTGTTATTGAGGGACAGGATTGTGAAAGTGGTTTTAATGTGGTTGTAGTTTTTAGGAAGAAAAAGCAGTAGCTTGTTTTTTTGGGGGATTAAGGATAAGCTGGTTATCAGAAAATCAGCTTTATACTGAGTTAAAGGACGTCTGTGTTGTAGAGATGAGTTCAGAGGCAGAGTCAGCAATATTGATGACAGTAGAGTCATCAGTGTGTTGGACCAGTGATGACTGAGGACAAGAAGAATAAAGAAGATTAGTGAAGATGATGAAAGGTAGTGGACCAAAGATGGAGCCCTGAGGGACACCCATTTTAACTGGCAGAGGAGGGGAGAGTGCAGACTGCCGCTTCATTGCTTGAAATCTGTCATTGAGGTATATGGAAAACCATGCAACAGTAGCAGGGGAGAAGTTAAGGTTGGTTAGTTTGTGCAGAAGGTGAGGGTGAGAGACAGTGTTGAAAGCTTTAGAGATCTAAGAATAGGCAGGAGACAAGTTTGTTATCTCTGGCAAGGGATATAGCATTAAGGAATGGTAGTAGTAGTACTATGCTTTGGTCTAAAGCCATGTTGAGTAGATGTGAGCAGATTTTCAGAGAGAAGGTAGTGCATAACTTGTTTATGTATGCATTTTTCTAGAACATTAGAGAGAGGGTGGCAATTGGTCTAAAATTAGTGATGTCTGAGGAGTTACTTCCTTTATGTATTGGTAGTGTGTGAAGAACTGTTTTCATATGGAAGGGACTTTGGACTCTGAAATGGAGCAGTTGATTAAGATAGATACAAGGAGAGCAAGAGAGTCAGCAGTTAATGGAAGGAATGTTGTTGGTAGAAGCTAAGCAAGGTTTGGGTTTAGAGAGTAGGGATTTGATGTAGCTAGTGGGTACAGGTTTGAGGGAAAAAGGATTTGATGAGAGTATAGTGAGATTTGATAGAGAGTGGTTTAAAATATTATTACAGGTAGACGAGTTGGCACTGGGGTTAAATAGTTTGAATATAGAGTCAATGAAATGTGTGTTGAAGGTGGAGTAGTATCTTTGGGAGTCTTATCAGGACAAGGATTGGGGGAGCAGGGACCACCAGGATGTAGTATGTGGTTCAATGAGTTCCAAAATTTTTAGGGGTTAGATTTCAAGGCTGAGGGTGGATTACAGTAGAAGTCTCTTATCTTTATTAATACACTTTTTGGTCTGATTTCTAAGTTCCTATTATTTTAGCAAGTCTGCGAGGAGCTTTGTTTTGGTCCATGTTTTCCATGCTTTCTCTATTTTTCATTAGAATGTGGGTGGAATTTGATAGCCATGGAGATATGAATGCAGGCAAGAGGGCTTGAGGCATGCACAGTAGTAGTTTCCAAAGTTTATTCTTCAGACTTTGCTTCAAACAATAAAAACAATAAAAAACAGTAACCATAAATCGCTTTTCGTCTCACCCCTTATTGAAACTTCATCAGACAGTTGCAACAAGAATGTTTCAAACAGTATATACAAGTTCAAACCACATCAACTTCCTCCAAGCAAAAGGCAAACCTGCCCCCAAGGTAAGCAGGAAAGAACAATTAACCCATTGTATGCTTCTTTAAAAATCCAGCTTCTTGTAAAACAAGTATGTATGCAGTAAATATATTTGCATATGTGTAAATATAAATATAGCTCATCAATTCGAAAACACTCTTAAAAGACCTTTTAAAAGTAAATTCAGAAAAATTTAAAAACCATGCTAACATTAAAACCAATAGTTAAGGTAACAGTAAAAAGTGAGAAGTCAAGAATGAAGTGTAAAATTGAAAACAGTATAAAATAAAATATTTTACCACTGTGTGTGAAAAAGTATTAAAATCTTACATAACTTTCAATAGTATATATATATATATATATATATATATATATACATATATATACATATACATATATATATATATATATATTTATATATATATATATATATATATATATATATATATATTTTGTTGGGAGGGTGGCCTAATGGTAAGGTGTTTGCCTTACAAACACAAGGTGCAGGGTTTGAATCTCGCAAGGGATAATTGGCTAATCTTAAAATGGCTCGAAAGGGCAATTAGCTTAGTTCTAATCTATGAACCTATCAACTGTATATGCATTTATAATCAAGACTATTAGGGCTATACTGCTCAGACAAGCTCCACGTGGGTTTACAGAGTGGTCCTAGCAGCAAGGAACTCGAAAAAGCGACTACCTTCTGGATTTAAGTATCTTTGCTTTTTTTCACTGGAAATAGCTGCTGTAGCTTACTTTGAACTAGCCTGAACTGTTTTTTAACTGATTGCTGCATTATTTTAAAATTTGCACTTAAAAGTTACATTTAGTCGAATTTGATCGAAAGTTTGCTTGTTTGTTTGTTTAATTTAACTGTGGAGGCTGCCCACTAAAGTGTGCTAGCCTGTGTAACTAATTTATCACTGTCTCTGCATTTTCTGTGTGTTTCTACCAAAAAACAAAAAATAATCCTTGTTTTCCCGCCTTCCTCGACTAGTTTAGACCAGTTTACAGGCATTGCTGTATTCTGGGCTGTGGTGTAGTTCCTGTGTTGTCCATTACCTTACTTGGATAGAAGGAAGTTTCTTTGCTCACCAGTGGGAGTGGGGAGCCTTGAGCAGCCTACCTGTCCTTGGGGGAAGTGACCTCAGCACAAGAAGTTGTAGTAATTGGTTGTTTGGGACCATTCCTAGGTTTTTTGTAGTTCAATGCTTAAAATCCGCCTCTGGGCATTTTTTTCTGGCTATACTGCTCAGACAAGCTCCACGTGGGTTTACAGAGTGGTCCTAGCAGCAAGGAACTCGAAAAAATGACTACCTTCTGGATTTAAGTATCTTTGCTTTTTTCCCACTGGAAATAGCTTCTGTAGCTTACTTTGAACTAGCCTGAACTGTTTTTTAACTGATTGCTGCATTATTTTAAAATCTGCACTTAAAAGTTACATTTAGTCAAATTTGATCGAAAGTTTGCTTGTTTGTTTGTTTAATTTAACTGTGGAGGCTGCCCACTAAAGTGTGCTAGCCTGTGTAACTAATTTCTCACTGTCTTTGCATTTTCTGTGTGTTTCTAACAAAAAAACAAAAAAACAAAAAAATAATCCTTGTTTTCCCGCCTTCCTCGACTAGTTTAGACCAGTTTGCAGGCATTGCTGTATTCTGGGCTGTGGTGTAGTTCCTGTGTTGTCCATTACCTTACTTGGATAGAAGGAAGTTTCTTTGCTCACCACTGGGAGTGGGGAGCCTTGAGCAGCCTACCTGTCCTTGGGGGAAGTGACCTCAGCACAAGAAGCTGTAGTAATTGGTTGTTTGGGACCATTCCTAGCTCTTTTGTAGTTCACTGCTTAAAATCCGCCTCTGGGCATTTTTTTCTGGCTATACTGCTCAGACAAGCTCCACGTGGGTTTACAGAGTGGTCCTAGCAGCAAGGAACTTGAAAAAGCGACTACCTTCTGGATTTAAGTATCTTTGCTTTTTTTTCACTTGAAATAGCTGCTGTAGCTTACTTTGAACTAGCCTGAACTGTTTTTTAACTGATTGCTGCATTATTTTAAAATCTGCACTTAAAAGTTACATTTAGTCGAATTTGATCGAAAGTTTGCTTGTTTGTTTAATTTAACTGTGGAGGCTGCCCACTAAAGTGTGCTAGCCTGTGTAACTAATTTATCACGGTCTCTGCATTTTCCGTGTGTTTCTACCCAAAAAAACAAAAAAAATAATCCCTGTTTTCCCGCCTTCCTCGACTAGTTTAGACCAGTTTACAGGCATTGCTGTATTCTGGGCTGTGGTGTATTTCCTGTGTTGTCCATTACCTTACTTGGATAGAAGGAAGTTTCTTTGCTCACCAGTGGGAGTGGGGAGCGTTGAGCAGCCTACCTGTCCTTGGGGGAAGTGACCTCAGCACAAGAAGCTGTAGTAATTGGTTGTTTGGGACCATTCCTAGCTCTTTTGTAGTTCACTGCTTAAAATCCGCGTTTGCATGGCTTTGTGCGGTCGTGCGCATAGCGCAGCACCGGTTAAACAAGGTTAAACTTTTTCTGGCTCCGTCAAGTCTGCTCTTCAAATTTTCCCTTAAGAAAGCTCTACTCTTAGTAAAACCAGACTACTCACTGTATTATAAGCCTAGCACTTGTTCTCAATACTTCTCTACTAAGTAAGCACTCTCGTACTAAGTAAAGCACTACATCTACTTACCACCCCTGTGAATACCCACCTCCCTTAAAGGTATATCACCCCCTTATACTGTTCTAGCATGTCGAGTGGTAGATTACTGGCGTCGTCTCCAGTTCAGCTGGTCAATCTGGGCATCTTGAGACAATGCTACAATTGTCTCATGTACACAGACAACCCTCTCCTCCTCCCAACAAACACAATTACATGTGAGAGATGCAGCTATCTAGCCAAACTGGAGGCTGAACTCTCTCAACTCAGGGCTGGCATGACCAGACAGGAGGAGATGGCAACCACACACACAACAATCCCAGTCCCACATAGACCTACCACAACTGCAAACCAAACACATAAAAACACAAAGACATACTTGAAGGCTCTAATAAAAAACTTACCAAAACAACAGAGGCTCCCAAAGCAGACATCCAAAAAATCCACCTCAAAACAAAACACATGCAACACATACTTCAATAAATCAGTGTGTCGACCAATCAGCCCTTAAGGCCAAACACCTTGACTGATACACTAGTAATAGGTGACTCCATAGTCAGACACACTGATGTCCCACTGACCAGGCTGAACAAGGAGAAGGTGACTGTGAGCTGTCTATCGCGGGCTAGGATCCGCCACATAACACATGCACTCAGGTCACTCCAAAGCAAGTACAAATATGACTCCGTCATTGTCCATGCTGATGTGAATGACCTGAGACGTACCTCCCTGGACTACATGAAAAGAGACATAGAGGAGCTCTCCAATTATGTAGCCCAGGCTGGTATGACCCTGACCCTGAGCAGCATCTTGCCCTCACCAAGAATGATACCACAATACAAAGACAAGATGATCAGCTTTAACAATTGGCTTGAGTACTGGTGTCATTCTAAGGGGATCAATATCTGTCTGCCTGGGATGATATGTTGGACAAGCCACGCTGCTTCGCAAGGGATGGCTTACACCTGTCACCACTGGGCTTCCGGATATTGGCTAAGGCTCTTGCCACTCCCATAATGCCTTTTTTGGCAAGGCTCAAAAGACAAAACCACCTCCTTAGAAAACAAAATGGAAAAAACTAAGGGTAATGCTGCTCAACGCCAGAAGTCTAAATCTCAAGATGCAGGCACTTGATGCACTCCTCAGCATGGAGAACATCGACGTCTGTGCAGTAACTGAAACCTGGTTCAAGGCTCCTGAGAGCACCCCAGCACTACCAGGCTATACCTCATCATGCTTTTCGCCCCAAAACCCAGGCCGAACCACAAGGAGGGGAGGTCCATATTCATAAAGGACACCCACACCTCCAGGTTAGTAGCAACACATGAAGCAACAGAGACCATACAGGTGCAACTAACCACAGGCAAAACTGCTATACAACTGGTAGCATGTTACAGACCACCCTCCCAATCTCAAGAACCCCACTCAGCCTTCCTGAAGACATTGGAGGATATGAATGTATCACAAAATACCATCATACTGGGAGACTTCAACTACCCAAACATAGATTGGGTACATTATTCTAGCCCTAATACCCTAGCCCAAAGGTTCCTGGAATTCATAAATTCAAATGCACTGGAATAACTAGTCACCTCTCCCACTAGGGAAGAAAATATACTAGACCTGATCATCACAAAAATGGGGACAAAATGCTCCACACGAAGTATACCCCTTACTAGTGAGATCTGACCACAAACTAATCACCCTGGATATACATATCCCACCTCCACCCCAGCACAAAGACCACAGTGAAAAACTTCTCAAAAGCAGACTTCACTCTTCTTAAGAAGGAGATGGTATCCTTTAAGCCCACTGTGCCAGTGGATACCACATCCCACAATGCCGAATCCTTCACAAATGCTTTCTATGGACATATCCAGGAATGCATGGATCATGCAATCCCAAACAAATCCAAGTCCCTCTCCACCAAATGTAAGCATCCTGTCTGGTGGACCTCAGCCATAAACAAATTGTATAACAAAAGAAGGAAGCTACTGCACGACAGAGCGAAATCCCATGAAGGGAAGACGTCTCTGATCAACATTAGCAGAAAACTACGTTCTCTCATAAAACATCCAAGGCAAACTTTGAGAGAAAAATAGCTAAGGACACTAAAGATAACCACAAAGCCTTCTTCAGCTATGTTAGAAACCTGGGCGAAACCCTCAGATATGCTCTGAGTTGGTTCACAACAACAACAAAAATACACTGAACCCACAGATATTGCTAACATTCTGGCTGACAGGTTCAGTGCAAACGCCTCGCCTCCTTCACCCCAAAAGAAGAAATACTTATCCCAGCTGAATGTAATCTCCTGTCATCTCAGATGTCCAAGTGAGGACCGCCTAAACAAAGCAAAAACACAGCATCAATGGGACCTGACGGTATCCGGTGCGTGTTACGAGAACTCCAAGAGGAGCTAAACCCACACATAAAAATGCTATTTAATCTTAGCCTTACTTTGGGTTATGTACCTGTACACTGGCGTACAGCAACAGTGGTCCCACTCCACAAGGGGGGTGCCTCTACAGACCCTGGAAACTACCGCCCCATAAGCTTAACTAGCCTGGTCTGCAAAGCTATGGAAAGAATCATTATGGAACTCAAACAGAGACATAGGGGACCTACAGACACTTGACCCCACCCAGTTTGGCTTTGTGAAGGGCAGATCCTGCCTTTTAAACCTGGTTGACTTTTTTGAAACAGTCACTAGAGCCATTGATGAGGGCAAAGCAGTCCATACAGCATACCTGGACTTGGCTAAGGCCTTCGACACAATACCCCACTCAGGCATCATAGATAAGCTAAACAGCTTAAAAGTAAACCCCTATGTCACTAGAAGGGTTGCAAACTGGCTAAAGGACAGAACCCATAAAGTTAAAATCACTGGAGCAATGTCAGACTCAAAGCCAGTCAAAAGTGGTGTCCCACAGGGATCTGTCCTGGGACCCCTCTTGTTCGGCATTTATTTCTCAGATGTTAAAGCAAACATGGGAGGGCTGTGGCTGACAAAGTTCGCAGATGACTGCAAACTAGGCGCTATAGTCGATACACCAGCTGACACACACATCCTACAAAAAGGCCTCACTGAAACGGACAACTGGTGCCGTAGTCACGGCTTTAAACTAAATGCCAAAAAATGTATAGTCATCCCTTTTGGAAAAAACAAAGTACCCACAAATTATCACATAGACAGCAACCCACTGAGTACAGAAAAAGTAATCAGAGACCTAGGGACCCAAGTAGACAGCGACCTCTCATTTGACACCCACGTTGCCAAAGTGGTTAGAAAAACATTCTACCTTGCACACCTCATCATGAAGGGATTCACATCCAGATCCAAGGATGTCATTGTACCCTTATATTCCTCCCTCATCAGACCCATGATTGAGTACAATGCCCCATTTGGTATGTACCTCACCCGGCACTTGCAACAGCTGGAGAGACCACAGAAGTACCTCACCAAAAGGATCAAGGGTCTCCGACATATGTCTTATTCCACCAGACTAAAGAAACTTCAGCTCTATTCAGTGGCATACTGCCTGCTCAGGGGTGATCTCTGCCTGACGTACAAGGCCATGTCCAATCAGGATTTGATGGACATGCTCCACCTCAAAAAATCCAAATCCATCAGGACCACGAGAGCTAAAGACTTAAACCTCGGCACAAGTATGAATAGGACATGCTGGAGGGATAGATTCATAACCCAAAGGCTTCCCATGCTTTGGAACAGGATCCCAGTTCGTATTAGGCAGAGCCCCTCACTAACTCTCTTCAAGAGAAATCTTGATGAGTGGATGGGAGATCGAAAATTTACCCCGGGGTCACATCTGGGTCACTGCTAGACAGGGGCACAGTAAACTAATTCTATTATATAAGGGGACCTTCATTGTGTCACTACTAGACAGAGGCACAGTATTCTAGATTTATTCTGTACATTTTTGTACCATTTCATGGGGTGGCAAAAGCCACATCACTATGGCTAGGCTTACAAATGCCCCAGGGCAGATAGCCTAGTACTATACTATGAAACTATGAAACACTTATATTAGCCCCATGTTGTCTGAATTTAAAACCATCAAGCTAAAAAGATATAAAGACTGGAGCAGAGAAAACCATCCTGTAAAGGACGTCCGGTGAATATGATAAAAGATGAAATAAGAGTGTGCACATTCATATAAACAACTCTAAATGCAAACACATTCGTGTATAGATAACAACTAAGTGAATGTGAATAACTATGTATATGTATAAACATGTATATACCTAACTGAACAAATAAGTACATTTTTGACTATTTAGATAAATATTTAACATACTCTGTTTAAGCAAAAATATGAAACCTTTCTTGCAGGCTGAAGTGAATAAGGTATATATTCACCTTATTAAACTCTTTAGTTTAAGTATGCAAGATATGGAATAAACTTCATTCAGTCCTGGCGGGTAGCAGGCCCTAGTACGAAGTTGCCATATTAATTCCAGTTTTTCTAGGAATAATGAACTAGGGCCACCCCTTCCATCACTCGTAACCTGGTCAATCACTCTAAATTTGAAAGAGTGTAATGGAAAAGCACTCGCATGTCTAGCCAGAGCATTTTCCTGCTTTGATGTCCTAATGCTGTAAAGGTGTTCGTAAACCCTTTCTTTTAGTTTCCTGTCCGACTTCCCGATATAAAAAGCTGGGCAGGCTTGACATTGGGCCAAATAGACTATACTTTTAGCATTACAGTCAAATTTTCCCTTTGACGCATAGGGCCCTTCCTCTGATCGAGAAGTTGACCCCAATCTCCTGTGTGCGTGCCTCAAGCCCTCTTGGCCTGCATTCCTGTTTTTGCAGTTACCTGGTTCAGTATTCCAAGCCATGGAGATGTATTAGATTTAATACGGACTGTGTGAAGTGGGGAAAGTGAGTCAAGAATACTGAGAAAGGTGGAATTGAAAGACAGGACAGCATTGTCAAGGGGGAGTTGAGTAAGGAAATTCCAGTTAACTTTAGAGAGAAGAGATTTAAAGGTGGCTGGGTGGAAGTATATTATATAGCTATATACTATATCTATCTATATCTATTAATATCTATATCTATATATATATATATATATATATATATATGTATATATATATATATATATATATACTATATCTATAGGTATAATAGATGTAAGCAAAATTTCAAGTAGTTTGCCTTAATAGGTAATCAAGTTACTCATAAGTATCAACAGTGAGCTAAGCAAGGACAGGGATAAAGTGGGCATTGGTTACAGCTGGAAAGAGGATAGCTGAAGGTGGACATGAGGAAATACTACAACTAAAGAGATAGGGTCACAGAGTCAAGAAATCTATTGTCTGAGGCAGTGGTGCAGGCACATTATCAGAGGAGTTCAAATCTATTTGAAATACAGCAAGAAAAGGTTAGGACAAGTTTGTGGAAGGGACACCTGTATGGGGATTAGAAAGTTCAGGTTGAGAGACTCCGGAAAACAGAGTTTTTCTTCTGTGGCAATCTTCAGATATTACATAAATTTATGGAGAAGGTCAATCCTGAAATGCAATGTCCAACAAGTTAAAAGGGGAAAAGGGTGCAAAAATAGTAGTGGCCTGAGTAATTTTATATATTGATAATCTGGAAGTTCCCTCAACATAACCCCATGCCCATATTCCTCATTCACCCGTATAATTTCGTAAAAGTAGACAGACATGCACTGTTTTAGCCAGTCTACCTAATACAGAGAGAACATTTGAAAAGGCCAACCCACTTAGTTTCCTAACCTTGAATTATCTTCTGCTTCTCCTTTCTCCCTTTCCACTTTACTAAAAAAAAAAAAAAAAAAAAAACAACTTTGCTAGAATCTCCCTGTGTTCTGACTGAGTGTGCTTCTCAGCTGATAAGTATATTTTCTGGCACTTTTTAACTGTTCAGAGTTGAATAAAACAATAACTGAATTAGGTTCAGAATACATTTTGAATAAATTGCATTTATTTAAATTGTATTTGCTTTAATACTGCTACACACTCAAGTGTGCTAGCTTGCACTGCACTTGAATTGTTTTAGTGCTGGTTTAGCTGCTTTTCTGTAAGAAAAAAAATCTAAGCTTGTTTCCTGCTTTTCCTGTAACTAGTCTAGTCCAGATACAGATTTGCTGTATCCAGGACTGTTTGTAAGCTTCTGAGCCCCCCAAGCCTTTCTATGTTGCAGGGAAGCCTTCTAGCTTATCAGTGGGAGTGATAAGCACTAAGTAGCCTATCTACCACAAGAGGAGTGGTTTCTGGCCCAGAAATTGTAGTTTACTGGCCATTTGGGCAGTTTTACCATCTCTTTCAAGTTTCTGCTTTAAAAGCCAGCATTTGCGCTTTTCCCACCTTTCCTGTAGCTAGTCTAGTCCAGATACAGATTTGCTGTATCCAGGACTGTTTGTAAGCTTCTGAGCAGTCCCAAAGTCTGCTGTTCAATTTTTCCCTTAGATGATCTAGTTCTCTCCTCTCCTGCACTTTTACTAGCTTATTAGTCTAGCACTTTACCAGATTTCTTGTAGCAATTATTGTAGCACACAAAAGGGCTACAAGCACTAAACATTCTACAAGGAAACAGCTCCAGTACTTATTAAAGCCCACCCCCCAGGCATGTCTAAAGGTCAGCTCCCTGTGCTTCCTCCTCTTAACCTGGTGAACTTGGGCATCCTGAGGCAATTTAGCAACTGCCTCATGTACACTGACAACCCTCTCCTCTAACCTCCCAACACTCTGACTTGTGAGAGATGCACTTATATATCCAAATTGGAAGGCACGCACTCTCCAGCCAAGACCGGAATAGCTGGTCAGGAGGAGAAGGTTAACACTTGCTCCACACCACTTGGAACACATAGCCCTCCAGAACATCCACCAGGACTGCCTTCACATGAAAACACAAACCACACACCTATCTTCATGGAGGCTCTCAATAAAAATCTTCCCAAACAGCAGAGACCTCCATGGCAAAAACACACTCGACCACCACAATGCAACACTAATCATGAGACACACAACTCTCCTAAACAGTGTTCCACTCAACCAAAACCCCTAAAACAAAACAGCATGCACAAAACACTAGTCATAGGTGACTCGAGAATGAGGCACACTGATGTCCTACTCACTAGGTTAAATAAGGATAAAGTAACAGTTAAGCTGCCTGTCAGGCACCAGGATCTGCCACATAATGCATGCACTCAGGTCCCTCAACAACTGGTACAAATATGACTTTGTCAATGTACATGTGGGTGTGAATGACCTGAGATGTACCTCCCTAGACTACATGAAAAGAGGCATGTAGGAGCTCTTGGATTATGATCATAGCCCTGAGGAGCAACCTCCCATCACCTGGAATGATACCACAGTACAAGCAGAAAATGATTGATTTCAACAACTGGATAAGTTTCTGGTGTCATTCTAAGGGGATCCACTATCTGCCTGCCTGGGATGACATGATTGACAGACCTCGATGATTTGCCAGAGATGGCCTGCATCTGTCACCTTGGGCTTCCGGATACTGGCCAAGACCCTTGCCACCCCTATAGTGCCTTTTTTAGGTGGTGTTCCAAAGACCAAATTACCACCATAACAGCTACAAACAAATGCAATCTCAGGGTCAAGCTGCTCAATATTAGAAGTCTAAATCTCAAAATGCACTCTCTCAAAGCACTCCTTAAAATGGAGAACATCGACATTTGTGCCATAACACATACCTGGTTCAAGGCAGCAGAAAGCACCCCGCACTACCAGGCTATAACTCATTTCACAACTTTCAGCCCCAGAACTAGGACTGAAGCTCCAAAGGAGGTGATGTTTCCATATTCATAAAAGATGCGCACACCTCCAGACTGGTAGCCCAACATAATGCATCTGAGATACTTCTGGTGCAGCTAACACTGGGTAAGACAGCAATTCAGGTTGTAGCCTGCTATAGGTCCCCAACCATCTCCCAAGACTCACACTCCATGTTCCTAAGCACCCTGGAGAATATTAGGGTCCAACCTAACACTCTCATACTGGGCGACTTCAACTACCCCTCCATTAACTGGGAAAAATACTCACCTTTGTTGACGGTTGTGCGTCAGGGCCAGCAACTTGGCATGTAAAAATCTACTGCCAATCATTAGTGGACCGGAGTTCTGCTGTGGCGACCCCTAACCGGGAAAAGCCAAAAGACACAACAACAACCAATACACTTGCCCATTTCCTGGAATTCATTAATTCCAATGCCCTGGATGATCTCGTTCTTACCCCCACTAGAGGTAGCAACATCTTTGACCTGGTCATTACTAACAGGAGCAACCATTGCTCTGCACCAATAGTCAACTCCTCCCAGGTTAGATTCGACCACAAACTAATCACTTTGGAAATCCACATCCCTCCCACCCCCGCAAACCATGAAAAACTTCTCCAAAGCTAACTTTGGGCTCCTAAAAACAGAGGTGGCTAACTTCACAGCACCCATGCAAATAGAGAATAATTGCATGACTGCTGAATCTTACACCAATGCACTGTACGAACACGTGCACAAATGCATGGATCTCACCATACCCAACAGAACAAAGACACTCTCCTCCAAAAAAAAGGAAGCCAATCTGGTGGTCCCCTGCCATAAACAAACTACAACAAAAGGAGGAAACTGATGTGAAAAAGGATGTCCCAAGACTGGAAAAACTCCCTTATTAGCCTAAACAAAAAGCTGAGATCCCTCATCAAATCCTATAAAGCTAACTATGAAAACAGAATTGCAGCAGATAGTAAAGACAACTACAAGACCTTCTATAGTTATGTAAAGAATCTCCACGGCAATACCTAGATTTGCTCTGAGCTACTGCACAATGGTGCCTCCTATACTGAACCAACAGATAATGCCACTATACTGGTCGGCAGATTCAGTGCCAACTTTACCCCCCCCCAAAGGACCAGTCACAATACCAGTAGATTGCCAGGCACCCAGTATTACTGCTACACATGTTAAAACAGCACTGTCCAAGGCCAAGAATACAGCTTCTATGGGACCTGACAATATCCCTGGCTGTGTTCTACATGAACTACAGAGTGAACTGGCACCTCACCTGTGTGCCCTGTTCAATCACAGCCTCACCTCAGGCTTTGTCCCTACTGAATGGCACACTGCTACAGTCATCCCTCTCTAAAAAGGAGGAGCGACTACAGACCCTGGGAACTATTGCCCATTAGCCTGATGAGTCTGATATGCAAAGCTATGGAACGCATCATCATGGACCTAATAAACAAGGATATAGGGAATCTCCAAACTCTGGATCCCACACAGTTTGGTTTTCTGAAGGGAAAATCATGGCTGCTCAACTTGGTCAACTTCTTTGAGTCAGTCAGCAGAGCTGTGGATGAAGGCAAGGTGGTTCATACAGCCTACCTTGATCTGGCCAAGGCCTTTGATACCATTCCCCACTCAGGAATCATAGAAAAACTCACTAAGCTAGGCATCAACCCCTATATCACTAGGTGGGTTGCAAACTGGCTCACAGGTAGAACCCACAGTGAGAAGGTAGCTGACTCCAAGTCAGACTGCCGACCAGTCATGAGTGGAGTCCCACAGGGTTCGGTCCTGGGTCCTCTCCTGTTTATCTACTTCTCTGAAATCCAGGCCAATACAAAGGGACTCTGGCTGACAAAGGTCACAGACTATTGCAAGTTGGGAGCTATTATTAACTCCCCAAGTGATGTTGACATCCTACAGAAGGCCTCACTGAGACCAATGATTGGAGTCAGAGCCATGGCCTTAATCTCAATGCCAAAAAATGTGCCGTCATCCCCTTTGGAAAAACCCAGTTCCTATGAATTACCACATCAATGGTAGTCCACTGAACACAGAAGGCGTTATAAGAGATCTGAGAACACAGGCTGACAGAAACCTCTCTTTTGACCACCACATTGCCACTTTGGTCAGAAAGTCCTTCTATGTGGCACATCTCATTACTAAGGGTTTTGCATCCAGGAAGAAAGAGGTCATTGTCTCCCTCTACTCTTCCCTCATTAGACCAATCATTGAGTACAATGCCCTATACCATGGAATAGTCACTTCTCTGGATCATTCTGATTTTCCTTTTATTATTAGATACATCTCCTAACATCTTATTAAGTAATGTGGTGGCATTTTTATTTTTTTCATCTATGGCCTACTGATTAGCAGTTGTCCCACTCTCAACTATCAATCTTTTGTTTACCAGGTTAGTCCCACTCAGCTTGTGGCCTCATTTCAGGAGAGATCTGAGGTGGTATTGATAATACTAGGGGAAATGTGGCCAGTGCTTTGGGAAATTCTGATCTATCTGACCACTAGGTGAGATGAGGTCACTAGTGTTTGAAGAATTCTTAAGATAGAGAAAGAAGTAAACATTGCTGGTGGAGATATTTTGGAGACAGACTCATTGCAAGATGAAATCCTAGATCCCCATTTGGAAAGTGGAGGTTTGGATACAGAGACATTACAAAACTTAATGAAGGAAGAGGATACAAATGAAGGTGAGGAGGTGAGCTGGAGTGCTGTGATGGAGCCAGTGCTGCAGGAACAGTCTGGTATTGAAGCTTATAATGTGGCAGAGAAGCAGATTACAGCAGCTGAAAATACAACGGCTTGCTTAGCTGATGAAGTAATCAGTTTTAAGAATATGCCTCTGCAACTTGGTACTGTGGATGGCAGAAATGGAAGAAAGAAAAAAAATGTATGCAAAGTACTGTAATGCAAGGACCATGAAGACAGGTGTTTATCAGCAGCAGAAGTGCAGCAGCTTCAGGAAAAATAGACTAGAGGTAGGATTAAGAAGGAAAACCACTGTTGCTATTAACAGGTATGACATTATTGGCAATATTATATAGCCATTAGGATTTACTTTAAAAGACATAAAAGCTTTGATAGATCTGGGGTCCTAAATTTCATGTCAAAAAATGTATGGGTGAAAGAGAAAAAAATAAATAACATATTACAGTGAAAAGAGTTTATGCTTCAGAACTGTGGCTTGCAATTAATAAGGAAAATGACTGCGTAATTCAGAACTTTGGACATGGAGGATTTAAATTGAAAACCTTTTTACTCACAATATGTGATAAAAATGCATGGCATAAAGAAAATGTATGATAATAAAAATGTTTGTACAGGAGTTAGGGAAGCAGGGGTTACACTAAATATGCATGAAGGAACATTATAGCATATTTCAAACAACAACATAATAAGTGGAAAAATCAACTGCTGAGTACTGGGGCCAACCAAAGTAGGAGGAGGTGGTTTGAATTTGACAAAATCCAGGTGTATATTTGGCATATATACACGTTTTTGAGGTATTAAAATATGAAGGAGAAGTAAGTTAGCTTGATAGGAAAAATACTAGATGTAAAACGTGGAGAGATGGAGAAATGGAAAATGGAAAGGAAAGAAAAGAAGTATAAAGAGGGGAGTGATGGAATAGAAGATGAAGTTATGGCAAATTAAGACCAACGAAGTTAAACATAGAAAGTAATGGTATAATATGACAACGTAAATATATTATTCCATATATCGATGGAAACACCATAAGGATAATATTAAAAAAGCAAAAAACAAAGACATTAATGGAAAGATATGAAGATTTTTTAGGTGGCTGGAGATTGGTGGGGGAGATTATTATTATTAGATAAGTTGCCTGTAAAAAGAAATCTGAAATATAAAGCAGTGGAGGAGAAAAAAGGTAAAGATTATAATGAAGAACAAACAACAAACCACTCATTTTTTGCATAAAATTCCTATATCAATCAGGTGGATCTCACACCTTCATCTTTTCAAACCATTACTAAAAGACTTCCTCTCTACCTCCTGGTTTTGTCCTGGATCCTTATCTGGGACATAGCTTCTCCTAACATCCGTCTTTCAGCTTCCTACTGAAACGTCGGCACTAAATATGCTAAGTGCTGAAACAAAGAGACCGAAAATAAAGAAGAAGAAAAGTGAATTTTGAAAATCATTCTCCTCCTTAAAACTTCTTTTTTCAGGGGAAGGAAGCCCCCTTACACCCCCAATGTGGGGGAGGGGCAACCCCAATACACCAACCAAACTTGTATACACCAACTCCAAGATCATCATACCTTGGACTTGGCATATATAAGTCCGTTCTTTCAACCATTCAGTCTCTACAGTCGCTCTAGAGGTCCTGCCATTCCAAATGGTTGCCCCTTCATACACCTTCTTATACCTCCTTTTAAAGTACTAAATCAATTAACATGCATATCCCCATCTGATATGTAACTTTATTGTAGTACTTAAACTACTATACCTACTTCTTATCATCACAATCAAATTACTATTTTATTTCTGCCTCTCTATTAACACTTATTAATCCCCTCTAATACTTCACTCTAATGGATTTCTTAAATTACTCCTAATACCGCAAATACTCTTACCTATCTTATACACCATTCTTCTATCTGTAAATTCATAATACAATGCATGCATATTATTGTTTGCGAACACCAATACAAATTTTATTATACTGAATATTATGCTATGTATTAAATGAAACTGCATTATAAAATTTGTTATTGTAAATATTAATTCCTTTAAATTCTTGCCTTGGAGCTTTTCTCCCCAGGTCTCTACTGACAAAGGGGAACCTGTGGCCAGCTGGACATTCCCAGTAAACAAATGTCAATAAATAAAATAAATACATTTTGATTAAAAAGCGAAAGACAACTTTGTGAAAAAAAGTCAAACCAAAGTTTTCAAAATATAAACATGAATATAATATTGCATGGGGAAACATGAAAAATAAAAAAATGTGAAGTTGACAGTAGGGATAGGATATTAACTGCAACAGTATGACTGCTGAGGAAAAGATGTTGTGAAAAATTGCCATATAATGAAAAATAGAAATGATGATGTGCTGCCAAAATAAAACACCGGTTGTGAAGAAAAGCATGGGGGATAGAATGAAAGATATTGAAATTTGTGTGGAGTAGGAAAAGAACCCACAGCCTTCTGGTATTCCAACAACAAAGGCGAGTACGCTACCTGCTGTGCCACATACACTAGTGCAGTCATTAACCATAGCAGACAAACAATCACAGGTGGTCATCACCCAGGGAGCAGACAGCAAAGTTCCCTGCTAGGCCTAACCCCAATCCCCTAAGCAACATGACATGTAACTTGCAGATGCAAGAGACTGAAACACTGGGCATGCATATGTGCATTCCTATACACATTCAGTGAAGGATACTGCATGAACACAGCTTGGCAGAACCAAACACGTCCCCAGCCTATATGATGCATGATTATGGGTCACTCTTTCTTGCAGAAGTTTAAATCACCTTCCTCTCCAATAATGTGCAAGTCAGTACTAACTAGCTCATCTGTCTCCTGGGACTTTAGTCTCCCCTGGTCATCTAGGTCACAATCAGAAATGTATTTAATTGTGATGATGAGTATGGGAAACATTTTGCCAGTGCTACAACTATTAGCACACTTACAGATAAGGTCACTTATAAAATTATGGGTTTGTAGATATATACTAAGCTAATGGACACCAGGACCTTTATAAGCCAAACTATGCAATCCAAACCAGTTCTGTGCTTATGTATCATGGATGCTTATTAGGAGGGAGTATGTTAGGTAGGACATTTCTAGAGGTTAAGGGGGCATGTTAGTTGGGTATTACTGTTTGCCTCTGTCCATCAGAGACATGAGGGACAGACCTGGGTTGAATTTCCAATTTCCCATCCATTGGTCAGTGCTATGCTTAAATAGGATTATGGATGGACTCTGCTTCACATGGGATCCTCTGACACATACCTGTCTTACCATCATGCCTTAATATGTCACAAGCAAAATTTAAATCCTTGGATCTAGTGTTTCTGATGATGTTCATTTTGCAAATGTGCAAAAGGTCCATCAGAGCTGGATTTGAGGGTGCTTTGTGTGCCAGGCATAGAGCACCTCTCAGTAACCGAGTATAGAGAGAAGGCTTTAGGACAATCCTTACAGGACAATGTGTTTGTACCATGGATTCTCCACATCAGGAACATTTGTGTGTACGGCAGCTATTGCACATGTCTGGTCAGGTACATGCCAAAGTGAGCATTATAGTAAATGACTGGTCTGATAAGGGCTGAATAAAGTGGCACTATGACTTTATTGGAGCAGGATGCCATGTCCTTACTTATAAGTTTGAGTGACATATGACTATCTTACTATTTTGGCCACATGTTGGTCAAAGGCCAGCTTACTGTCTACATATGATCCCAAACCCCTGACTACTGGGTCAGCTCTTGGTGGTGGTGTACTGAAGGAGTAATTAGCTTGGTTGGCAGTTTTTCCAGAAGGCACTCTAATGCATTTCTTGGCATTCAGTTTTAGTTTGTGACTTTGGCACCTTTTGTTTGTGTTAGACTCTCTTGTAAGATGTTTGTGTCATGGTGAGACTGTGACAGCTCCCAATTTGCAGTCATCTGCAGATTGATCAGCCAAAGGCCCTTGACATTAGCCTTTACCTCTGAGAAGTAGATGCCAAACAGGAGTGGTCCCAGCACAGAGCCTTGAAGTACACCACTAGTGACTGGTCTCTTGCTGGAGGTGGTATCAGTAATCCTGACTTCCTAGGTCTTGTCTCGGGGTCGGATTGCAATCTGGTGAATTATGTATGGGTTTATGCCCAGTTCACGGAGTTTGTCAACTATGGCAGAGCTGTACATTATATTGTATTGAAAGCCTTAACTAGGTCCAGGTAGGCAATACGCAACATTTTCCTCTTATCCATTGCAGGTTTATCAGGTATGACATTCCCTTGACAAAGCCAAACTGGGTTAAATTCAGTGTCTGAAGGTTGCCTATGCCTTTGTTGATCATTTCCATGATAATTCATTCCATGGTTTTGTATGTTAGACTATTTAGACTAATAGTTCTGTTGTTTCCAGGTCAGTTGATGGTGTGCCCCCCCCCCCCCTGAAGTGGTATAACTATCGCATTCCTCCATTCTCATGGTACAAAGACTATTTTGAGACTATAACTGAAAAGTGATACAAGTGTTACTGAAAGTTCATGTTTCACACCATTTAAAAGACATCCCAGGATATTGCTGGGGCCCATTGAGGCTGTGTTTTTGGCCACAGCAAGTACCACAATAACCTGTTCCTTATTAATAATTATGGGGGGCTAATGCTACCAGGTATTTCATGGGAGATGTGCCAGGTACGAGTAGGGGGTAAACTCTGAGCTGAATTTTTCAGCCAATTTGCTATGTCGCTCAGGTCAGTAAAGATGGCACAATTGATTACCAGTTTGGATCACTCATGGTGCTGTGTTTGAGGTTTCAGACATGTAGTAGACCTTGTGGTTGTTTTCAGTCTGTGAGGCTATCTTGACCTCATAATTGGGCTTGTTGGACTCAATTAGTCCATTTAGTTTCCTGTTTAGAGCATTGCTATCATTATGGAAGTTGCTCTTCCTGATTTTTCCTTTTGTTATATACCTTATTAAAGTTAGGATTCCATAGGTTTATAGATGCATACCAAGCTAATGATCACTATGGCCTTTAAGTCTAGCCATGCATCCCAAATCTCTGACAAGCTCTGGTACACCTGATAAGTGTAAGCAGCAGCTTGGAAGATAAAACATTTACAAGTGGGGGGCCTCAGAGATGAACCTTTACATGCTGCCTATGTCCATTAGATATATAGGTCCAAACCAGGGATGAATTTTCTGTTCCCCATCCAATTGTCCAAGTTACACTTGAATTAGGTTAGGGATGAACTCTGTTTCACATGGATGGGGAGCCTGTTCCAGAGAAGGGGTAGTCCCTGGGATACATACCTGTTGCTCCAGCAGGTTCTACTTATATCACAGGCAAGGTTTAAATGTTTAGAATGGGCAGTTCTGTTGTTGCTTATTTTGTGGATATGCAGGAGGTCCATCATGGTGGGGTCTGACAATGCCTTGTATGCCAGGCATAGATCTCCCCTCAACAGCCAGTATGAGACAAAATACAGGGATAGGGCTTTGAGGCTGTCTGCACAGAACATGTTACCTACACCCTGTATTCTTTTAGTGTGGAACCTCTGCTGACTTAACTGTTGGATATGCATGATTAGGTACGTACCAAAGAGGCAATTGTACTTAATGACAGATCTATTCAATGCTGACTATAGTGGAACAATGACCTTCTTGGACCGAGATGTCATACATTTGTTTATAAGTTGCACAACGTAGAATCATTTCCTCACTACTGCATACACATGATTGTCAAAGGCTAGACTGCTGTCTACATATCCCCAAGTCCCTGACTACTTGGTCAACTCTTAGGGGCATGTTGCCAATATGATAATTAGCAGGGGTGGATGACTTTTCAAAGGATATTATGCATTGCTTGGTGTTTAGTTTTAGTCCAAGGCTCTGACACCAGTTATTTGTCTGTATCAGCCCTTCCTGGAGAACACTAGTGTCAATGGGAGATTTCTATGACTGCTCCTAATTTTCAATCATTTGCAAATTTGGTCAACCAAAGGCCCTTAACATTGGCATTGACTTCAGAGAAGTAAATACCAAAAAGGAGCAGTCCCAGGACTGACCCCTGAGAGACTCCACTTGTGACTGGCCTCTTTGTGGAGGTGGACTCATCAATTCTAACTTCCTGGGTCCTACCTGTGAAGCAGCTTGCTATCCACTGGGTGACATAAGGGTTTACACCCAACCTCTTGAGTTTGCCAACAGTGCCCCAGTGGGATATTGTGTCAAATGTCTTTGCAAGGTCAAAGTAGGCAGTGTGAACCATTTTGCCCTCATTCATTGCTTTGGTGACCTTCTTAAAGCCCATCAGGTACAGTAGGCATAACCTGCCCTTGTCAAAACCAAACTGAGTTGGATCCAGTGTATGAAGGTTTCCTAGGTCATTACTGATCATTTCCATGGTAATTCTTTCTATGGCTTTGTATACAAGACAAGTAAGACTTATGGGTCTGTAATTTCCAGGGTCTGTAGATGGCCTACCTTTGTGCACAGGGATGACAGTTGCTGTTCTACATTCATGAGGCATGAAGCTAAATATCAATTACAGAGGCCCTGATAAGTCATGTTTCATGCTATATGGAAGGCATCCTGGGATACTGTCTGGGCCCATTGATACAGTGTTCTTGGCCTTAGAAAAGCATTGAGGACCTGTCCTCTAATGACAGTAGGGCGAGTTATATTTAATGGCATTCCCTGAGGTTAATTTAAGAGGGTGAAAAGGGTAAAGTTATACCTGAATTTGTCTGACAGTGGGTTTGCTGTGTCTACAGGTTCAGTATAGGTGGCTCCATTAACAATGAGCTCTGCATACAATTATGTATTGCCTCTGAGGTTGCGTACATAGCAAAATAATGTCTTCTGGTTGTCCTTAGCCTGGTAGGCCAAATGAACCTCAAATGTGGCTTTGGTAGACTTTATTTATCCTCTGAGTTGTTTGTTTGGTTTGGTGAGAGTGGTTTTATTCTGCCGAGTGCTACTCCTAATTTTTGCCATGATTTTTTCCTTCTGTTATAAGGCCTATTGATGATGTGATTCTACAAGGGTGTCTTGTTTTTTTAGTTAGTTCTTTACAGGAGGAACTATAACTTGCAAGGAAGTGGTATGGGATTTTGCCTATTGTGATTTGAACTTGGAGAAGCTCAAGTGCATCATCCTGTTTGAGCAGACTTGAGGTATATTTATTTTTTATGTAAATTGAGCCATCACCTCCTTTATCCCCTATCTGTGTAGTAGCTGGTCCAAATGTGAGGAAGGCATTTTAGCTTTGCACTGCTGGTATGCTCTCTGCAGCTTTAAACTATGTCTCAGTGACTGCACAGATATCAGCATTCTCTAGGGTGATGTCAGTTTGTAGGGAGTACAGTTTTTTGTTTAGACTCCCAGCATTGAGCAGTAACACCTTTAGAATTTCTTTGTTTTGATTTGCTATGTCAGAAGTACTTTCAGTTTGGCATTGCCTAAAAAAGGCAGTTACAATGTTTTAGGTAATATTCAAAAGCCTAGAGGGAAGAGGTGCAGACCCATCCCTGGCAAAGCAGTGTGGTCTGTTGACCATCTTCTTCCATACCAACAAATATTATGCCCACTTAGAATGACACCAGAAACCAGTGTGGTCTGTTTTTAAGAGTTTTATCTGGGCTTACAACTGCGGTGTTGGTGCTGCGGTAGAGTTGTCGCCTCACAGTAAGACGTCCTGTTATATTCTCAGCTAGAGCGTCTTTTGTGTGGAGACATGCGTGAAAGGGCGTACCTTTGTTGAAGGTTGTGCATCAGGGCCGGCAACTCGGCATGTAAAAATATACTGCCAATCATTAGCAGACCGGAGTTCCGCTGTGGTGACCCCTAACCAGGAAAAACCGAAAGACACAACAACAACATCAACATCATCATTCTGGGCTTATTTCTGGTACGTACAACAGCAACATTTATACAGTTACTTATATGGCAGGGTTTTTGTGAACAATTCCATATAGGTTTTTGTGAACTTGGGTTTGGGAGGGGCATTGAATTTTGACAAATTATCACTTAATAGAACGTAGCCTGCATTAGAAAAGTTCTTAAGTATTACAGAGTTTGCTGGGGTTACCAAGTTGATTTTTATTTCAAAGGTGACAGCTTTGTGGTCTGAACTCACCATTGAGAATGTGACACTTGCGGGGAGGTACAGCAATCTCCCCTACTGGTGTGTATCAGGCCTAGTATGTTTGAACCTCTGGTGGGTGTGCATACTGTCCAGTCAAGGGCATTTGTGTTAAAAAAGTCCAGGAAACAGTGTGCGAGTATGAGGCAGTATACATTTCCCAGTCTATAGACGAGTAGCTGAATAGGGTATTTGGTTTAATGGTGAGGGTCGCCAGTAGGTTATCTCTTTCTGAATGTACAACCATTATTAAAATTGAACTTCACAGTATTTTTCCCCAATATATATATATATATATATATATATATATATATATATATATATGAGAGAATTTTTTTTTTATTTACAGTGAATATGAAACTTTCATCAGAGCACCACAGGGTTCTGTGCTGTGCCCTTTACTGTTCATAATTTATTTCTCAGAAGTCACGGCAAACTTAAACAGCCTGTGATTGACCAAGTTCGCTGATGATTGCAAATTAAGAGCACTCACCAAGTCCCCTAACGATGTTAATATACTGTAGACAGGGTTAACGCAGACAAATAATTGGTGCCAATGCCATAGATTAAAGATAAATGCAAACAAATGCATTATTTTCTCTTTGCTAAAGCTGATATCTCTGCTAATTACATTATAGAAAGCACCCCCTAAGTGTAGACCCAGTAGTATGTGATCTAAGTACTTAGGCTGATAGCTATCTGAACTTTGACCACCATGTATCCACAGTAGTAAGGAAATCCTTCTATGTGACACATCTTATAAGTAAAGGCATCACATCTAGATCTAAGGATGTTATAATTCCATTATACTCGGCCCTTATCAGACCAATAATTGAGTACAATGTTCCCTTTTGCATGTACCTCACCAGACAACTGCAACAATTGAAGAGATCACAGAGGCATCTCACCAAGAAATTACAGGGTACACAAAACAAGTCTTAAGTGGAAAGACTGAAAACCTGTCCCTGTATTCTGTCTCCTACATGTTGCTAAGATCTGACCCGTGCCTATCTCACAGTGCAGACTCTGACCCAGCCCTGATGAAAATGTTACACATTCATGAATCAAACTGCAGGAGGGTCACTCGCTCCCGGGATGTTAACTTAGTCTTTGCCATGAACAGGTCATACTGGAGAGATACATCACCCGGAGACGGCCACTTCTCTGTAGCAAGCTTCCAATTCACATAAAACAGAGCCTCTCCCTGACTCTCTTCAAACACAACCTAGATCAATGGATGAGTGACTGCAGATTCACTCCTGGCATGTTACCCATCTCTTTTGGACAGAGGAAGTCAGCATCAACTACCATAGACCCTTACCTCTGCGAACGTCACTCACCTAACCACTGACAACTAGGGCAACTCAGGATAAATATAGCTAGGTTTGTAAGAGGTCTATGGCCGTTATCCTAGTAACCTTCTCTGAACCTATTATTCTACCATGACTAGGCCCCTCCTCTACTGCAGCACTATTTTATCTATGGTGGGGGATCACAATGCTTTCTGCCTTGAATTCATTCATTTTGTCACCCACATGTAGCTGACCATATTTATATCCTAAAAAAAAGGAGGACCAAATAGTAAAGGGTCCAACAAGAAGCTCTGTGGTACTCCAATGACAACATACATCATTTCCAGCAGTATTTTGTCTGCTCCACCTCCCTGAGTTTTATTAAGTAACCAGTTTTAACCAGTTTTTCATCTAGTTAACTTAGCTGTACTGTACAGTTAATTTTTATCTGTATCAGTTTAAAACAGTACACCCACATTTCAGATCATATTATGTCTTTGTTAGCGCAGATATGCTGTGAGAAGTGTCAGACCTTCATCTGCAGTGGCAATTACTTGCTCAAAGTATGATATAAAGTTTAGAAACTGGGACCTCGCCTTCTTAAACACATTGGTCTTTACATAAGAATAAGATATCTCCCGTTTCTTTCTGCAAAAGATCCATGATCACCCTTTTCCATTGCTTTACAAAATATGAATGCAAAACGGATGGGTCAACAGTCATCAGGTTTGAAAATAACCTTCCTTTTGTAAAAAGGAAACATTTGCACTTGTCAGTTCATTTCTGACAGGTCTCCATTTTTTTCTGATCTTTAAAAAATGAATTACAAGAAGTCTGGCAATGTTTCTTTGATTATATCCCCTAGAATATTATTGGTTCCCTAAAAGTTTGTTTTTTTAAATTTTATTTAAGTTTAAGGGTGTTCCTACATTTGTGATACGTAAAATGTTATTTCTTGAGTTCTAACTCCAGTTCCTTGACACCCACTTTTTTTTTTGCTCTCTTAAAATTGGTGCTAAATCTTTTAAACATTATACTAGATATAAATTAAGTGCCGTAGTTGGTTTCATTTTGCCTCAATCTTAGTCATCCTTGCATAAAACTGAGGATTTGATCTGGCATTTATAATATCTCAATATGGCATTTATTATGGACAATTGGCCAAATGATAACTGTAGATTGCATCTTACAGGTGGCATTTGAGCACAATGCAGGGCAATATCAGCTGTGGAGAAGCCACCTCTTTGGTTTCAGTGCTTGATTTGAACCTGGCTGATATTAATTGCAGCAGTTCCTTTGATTAAGACCCTGGGGTCAAAGAACTACAGATTTTTCCTTGAATACCATCTGACACTTTTAAGTGGGAGCTTATTTTTAAGGAGTTTGTGAACCACTTCATTGAGTTTGCATGTAAATATTCTCAATGGCTCCTCCTGGGTGATTTTAATGCCACAAAATCTCTTAATATATGTGATAATTTTGTTTTCAACCAGATTGTTACCACTAAGCTTAACTTTGGACACAAACTTTACTCTGGGTTCAAATTTGGTCTAGCTATGAAAGATGTGGTGTAACCAGTCTTTTGGATGGACCATTACCTTACATATTTTAAGCTAGAGCTTCAGCGAATTATGCCACCTAAGATGGTGCTGTTCAGATGTAAGGATTTAAGATTGTTGGTGGTGTCTTGATGTCCATATCCTCAATGACAATATTCAGCACTTATGATAAGTCTATGGAGGGTGTCCTGGATAGCACAGCCCCAGTGTGTGTACATTCTAGGTCTACCACTTACTAGCAGCCATTGTTCCAAGGGCCTCAAGTGAAGAGGAGACATAGCTAATGTCTAGAACCCTCTTAGCCAAGGATGGGCCTGCTCAAGAAAAAGCTTAGTATGAATGCTTGCTTGTATACTATAACAGGCAGAAATTTTGCATAAGGTGGCACTTTACTTATTTAGTAAAATTTCTGTTGCATGAAACACAGTTTACCTATACTCTGAGTGGTATATAGGCTGTGTAGCCCATCCTAATATTTCCCTTTGTGTAGTGTTTATGTCAACCCAATGAAATGAAGCCACATCCATTCCTCCATATAGGGTTGCCACAGTCAGGCACTTCTCTCAAAGTACACCTGTAACATATTGGGAAGGATCCTGTCTCAATTTATTTGAGTTCTGCTTGGCTGAGTTTTATGCTGATTGCAATGAAATTATGAAAGTGCCTTCATCTGTGCAATTCCCTCAGTAAAGGTTGGACACTGATCCAATTATTAATTTATTGTAATTTGTTTACAGAGAAAGTCCAACTGGGCCTAGAAGACTAATTTTTAGCAGAGGCCCGGGAAAAAAAAGTTCCACATATATAAACATACAATATGTTTGAGACAGTAGAAGCACTTACAGTTTATAATCAAGGATACAAAATGATAACATACATTCCATAGAGACCCTTAAACAACAGTAGCAGTAATACAATGATGAAGAACAGCATGTTCATTGGCGGGGAAAATGCACATAACTATGATATCTTAGTCAAGATTAAGACAGGATGTGCAGATCAGAAAATGCAGTGTTTAACTTTCCTTTAAAAGATAAAGTTAATGAGAAAGTGGTATATATCCATGCATTCATATTTAGCATCTCATAATCTCTTTGTCCTTTGTCAGTTAAATTTAGCTCAAAGAATAGCAATGTGGCAACTCCTATTCAGGTTGCTGAAAATTTCCCAATGTCTAGAGATATGAAAGTTACATACTTACCGTAATGTTAGAGCTGAATGAACAGGTCCATCCTTGTCAATGGTCAGGAATAAAGCCAGGCTTTAGTCTACTTGGTGTCTGAAATTTTCACAGGTCACTGATCCCTCCCAATTTAAGACTAATGCTCTGTCAGCAAACGTCCTCACCTGTTTTCTGTGGTT
Source organism: Protopterus annectens (assembly GCF_019279795.1). NCBI lineage: Eukaryota > Metazoa > Chordata > Ceratodontiformes > Protopteridae > Protopterus > Protopterus annectens. Next base: position 886,170,148 of record NC_056743.1, on the reverse strand, counting down.
CCCTATTAGATGAACAAACGCTTAAAATGTCAAGTATGACATGCTTGACAGCTTTTACACGAACGTTCATCTAAGCGAAACCTCAGAATGTTGAGACAAGGAGTTTCAAAAAGTTACAGTTGGCCAGCCATCAGGAAGCCAATGACCGATGTCAGAACATTCACCCTGTCTAGCCATTCTTACAGTCCTCCACTGTTGTGTGGTCTCAACGTTCACCCTGTGTAATGTTATGATAATCCTCCACTGTGGTGCGAACTCAGAGCTGGTATATTTAGGTGTGTGGGGGGGGGGGGTCAAAGCCCCTCACTTTATTTTAATTTGTTTTTGTTTTTATTATTTTTTTTTTTTGGGGGGGGTTGTAATGGTGTACAGTACATTTTAGCCGTTGGCTTCTTGACGGCTGGCCAACTATAACTTTTCAAATCTCCTTATTTCAACATTCTGGGGTTTTGCTTAGATGAACGTTCACTTGAAAGCTGTCAAGCATGTCATACTCAACATTTTAAGTGTTCGTTCATCTAATATAGACCCTTTCCTGTAAGGCTGAACTAAAGCAGGTCAGAAATGGTCTCAAACTTCCTTTAGACTGCTTTGAGGCACTCGAGCATTTTTGTACCTTTACCAAGCAGCTTCGCTGATCACAAAAATTTCCTCATACTGCTGTTGATCTATGGAATCCCATCCTATTCTCTCATGACTCCGGGAAGAGGAAAGTCATGGGTCAACTTGACTTTATTGCAGAAATGTTCTAAGTAACACACATGAAAAACAGAAGCACAGGAACAAGGAAATAGGACAGTATTATGATCCAGAGGTTAGAGCTCATCATAGCTCCAGAGAAGCATTCAGTCCTGATCTACTGTCACTGTCTGTATGGAGTATGTATGGTCTTGCCCTTGTCTGTGTGGATTTTCTCTGGGTACTCTAGTTTATTCCACTTCCTCAAAAATGCTGGTTGACTGGATACTCGAAAATATACATTGCATTTACTCCTGTCATTTTGGCATTGGTCATGGCTGAAGAGAGTCCATGATGACCAGTTCATTTACGCAGTTAACAGACATGCACATGAATAAAGATAAACAAGAAGCACACACTTTGGAAAAAGTAAGAAACAGCAGCAAAAGCAAAAGTGGATCGTGACTTGAATGTACTCAAAAGTAACAAAGCAGAGTGAAATAGCAAGGCGTTGGGAGGAGTACTGAGATGTACAAAAGAAACATCACACGCAGAATAGCAGAAGTTACTGTCCTGTGTCAGCACAACTGACAACCTCCCATCTAATGCAATTTGTGCAATTCTAGTGACCTTAATACAACATAGGACATACACTGTTTGGGTGACGGCAACAAAAACAGTGTACAGACTGCATCAGAAGCCATACAGAGTTAAACTAAAGTAGGCTAAAGTGCAATTCTGAGGAAAGGAGACAAACATTGAATGTGACAGACATTTTTAAGTAACATGAGAGAATTCATAGGGCCCAAATGGGAATCTATGTCATTTGAATGAATGCTCATTTGCTTGAATCACAAATAGTTCAACTCATTTGGCTAGATCACAACTGGTAGAAAAGTATGGAAGTCTACAGACGTGTGTTTGTGTTGTTTCTGATCATGAGTTCTTAAGTGAGTCTAGAACAGTATGAATAGATTGACAAAGCCACAGTTATGTCATACCTCCAGATATGTAGTTGTTTGTGTGACAGCACTGATTCACTTTGCATGTTTTTATTTTATTTTATTTTACCCATGGTTGTGTTGTATAGAATGTTTTCTATTGATTGCGATTCTGTCAAATGAGTTTCCAGTCAAGTGTGTTCAGAGATTTGTGATTGAATCAAATAAGTATTCAGTGAAATGATACCGATACCCAAACATATACCACATTTAAAAAAAAAAAGAGGTATATAATAATAATAATAATAATAATAAGAGAACACAGTCTAAGAATACAAGCTTGGTGGGTTATGGAGTAGATGTATGATTAGAACAACTTTCCTGAAGAGGTGGTATATGGTCAAAATAGTAAGTGAATTAAAATGCAAGAAACAAGCACAAATATATTCTTAAGAGGTCTTGCTGCTGTTTTAAGCAGGATCTACATCTTACCCAGCAAGTATTTGTCAGAAAAGGTAGACCATACAGTCCTTATCTGCTATGATGTTTTATATTTTTGTGAAAAGCATAGGAAACAGTCTAGAAGTGCAAAGTGTTTAACGGGCTTTCAAAGCCTTTGAAAGCAGGCAAAACACTTAGCACTAGCAAAACAGAAGCAGGTAGAAACAAAGTGTCTCTCTGAAGAATGAATTGCTTTAAAAACTGCTAGACACTTCATTCTGCCACACTTTTTGTTTATAAGTGTGGCAGAGCAAAGCTTTCAAAGCTGTTTGACCTGTTGCTGTTCTTTGCTGTATGGTACTGTGCACTGTTAATCCCTTGTGCAAGAACTTATCTCAACAGTCCTTGGGGGTATTTAACAAAAGCTTGTTAAGCACCTTTCTGACATCAAAAAGGTGTTTAATGAGCTTGCCTTCATCCCATTTTTGGAGCATAATCTTGGCATTACATGCACCACGTTAATATTTTAGTCAATACATTTGTTTAGAGTTTATCTTAAATTTCCAATACAAATTGAATGCTTTTCCTTTTCTTCTCTGTAAAAAAAATGTAGTTTAAAATACACTGCATTATATTATTCTATGTATAATTGTATTTCTTTTCTGTTCATACATATTTTGCTGCTGGCTGTATAGTTTTGCTTTATCGCTTTTATTTCAGATATCCATCTATCCACAACCCCTTTTTCCCATTTTTGCACATGGGATCGGGGTGTCACTAACTGTGACAATCATCTAGAGCCAAGGTTTACACCGCCAGTTAAGCTTGCTTGTTATTTTGTTTTTACATTTAATTTACTATATTGTTTTTTCCTACGGCCATGGTTATGCCCAAAATGGGTAAATGAACCAGATCACTTGCTCATTTAATAAACAAAGGGACAAATTAATAAATGATAAAATATATGAACTATGGATGTCAGTACAGTGATTGCAATGTCAGCATTGCTGCTTCATGGCACTTGGTTCATTTTCTGGATGAAGTGCTTTCTGTGCAAAGTATGCTTGTTCTACAGGATATAATAGTTGTTCCTAAAGCACAAAGATATGCAAGTAAGCTGGCAATCCTCCTCTGGTGGCTGTGTGTTAAAAGTGCCCTCTTTGCTTACCATACAGAATGATGGTGAAGTTAGTCACAAAGGACAATTACAGAATAAGATGCAAATGGCTCTAAGAACACAGGAAGAGAAAAATGAGTTTGCTTATTTATTTAATTTATTTATTTTGTTTGTTAAACTGGGTAGGTGGGCTGGTGCAGCACACTTTCCAACCCCTTCCAGTGTCATTTGGCAAAGACAAACATATAATGTGAAATAATACAAGCAATGCAAACGTACATTCCTACAAAATCATATCAAGTAATGGCTATAATCTAAACTATACTACATAAGCGTTATAGTAACTGAGAATATTTACATAGCAGGAATGTTTAAATAACAATGACTTAGTAAAGCAAGAAAAAAGTCTGAAGAAGAAGCTTTTGATATACCTGATAACATACCTCTCAACTGTACACATTTTTGCAGAATGTCCAGATTTCTGCCTCAGCTTTTTGGCCCATTTTTCATAAAATTGTGGTTTTCTGGTAAATTAGTTGCAAACCATTAAAGACTGAAGTTAAAAAATAATGGCAGACAGAGTTTCAGACTTCGTACCCTTTAGAAAATTCATGTTAATGCAAAACCTGTTATTCTATCAACTTTCTAAGTATATAAGAGCGATATTTAAAAACTGTCCCTCCTTTGGGGCCTTTGTCCCACTTTTATTTATGGCTTTGTCCAGATTTGTTGCTCTAAGAGGTTGACAGGTATGTCTGATAATATCTTTTTCGTGCAAAAAAATAATTCAATCTGATAGCCATCTGAACAAGGTAACCTTTGAAATTTTCACCCCAGTTTGTTTAGAGCAAAGGAAGCAATGGATCATCCTTTCATACAGCCTTTACTCTGCATAGACAGAAATCCAGCTGATAATAGACATCTAGACAATGCAGCAAATACTCTGCCCTACTGGAATACTGACAGAACAAAAATTGGGGGCAGGGTCTGTGAGTGTCTGAATAAGGCTAAGCTCTACTGCCACCACAATTTGCTTGTGAAATACAATGTATATAGTTCAAAACACAAGGCCTGAATGTCAGAAATTCTCCTAGCTGATGTCACTGCACCAAAAATAGAGCTTTTCATTACAAAAATGTAAAATCTACAGTGACTGCTAGTTAAAATGGTTATATAGTTTACCTGTCTAGCATGAAGATCTTGGGACTGCTGCAAGCTAGATAAGAGAGAATTTGGACTACATTTTTGCGTTCAGAGAATGCAGTTAAAAGTACATTTATACAAAGTACATTTATAATTGCATTTATCATACCATTTAAATCAGTTTTGTGTGTCTTTTGCTCTTCATCTAAAGTTAAACTATTAATTTAAAGCATTTTTATAGTCTAGATTGCTTTTTGCTTTCACTGTTGGGCCTAGGTGTTTTCCTGAGGTTGCTGTTGTAACCAGAGCCTGTGGTAATTAACCCATCCCTCCACCCTAGTGTTTTACATCACACAAGCAGTCTGCCATCCCAGTCTTGGGACTGCTACAAGCTGGATAACTGATAAATTGGACTATGTTTATGCAACATAGCTAAAAAAACCCTCAAAAGCAAGATTTAATGTGTTACTATTTAATGCTAGGACCTTAAAAAAGGAAACTCCACATTCTACAAGCTATTCTCACTCTGGAGAATTTAGACATCTATGCTGTTACTGAGACATGATTTAAAGCCTCATAAACTACTCCAACACTGGAAGGCAACAGTGCCTTCCACACATTTAGACCAGCAGCAGCACAGACAGGGGTTAAATATGGAGGTATATCAATCTACGTTATCAGCAAATACAACTCGAGTTTGGTTAAACAGAATGATGCCCTGGAGTTAATCTATGTCCAGGTCTTTATAGACAAAGTTCCCTACCAGTTCTTGGCCAACTACAGGTCACCCTCTACAACCCACAAAGCTCACAACTCTTACCTAGACCTATTAGAGGCACTCACCAGCCAACCAAATACACTGTTCATGGGAGACTTTAACCATCCCGCTATAGAATCGGAAATGTACACTGCCATTCACTCAGAGGCACAACATTTCCTGGACTTTATCAACACAAACACCCTAAACAAGATAGTGCACTTTCCAACCAGAGATCAAACATATTGGACATAGTACTCATTAATATGGGAGAGTGTTGCCCACCCCCGGTGTCACATCTTCACGGGTAAAGTCGGACCACAAAGCTAAAACCACTGAAAATCAATCAGGAAAACCCAAGTGAATCTGCAACAGTTAGGAGCTATATTAAAGCAAACTACATTTATTTATTTATTTGCAGTTTGATTACCGGGGAAGTCCACTGGGCCGAATTTACCCATTCTCAGTGGAGGCCCGGGGAGAAAAGATGCATTATACAATTTAAATACAACTGTAGTTAATATTAAAGATAATATTATGTAGAATAGTTACTCATTAATGCATTCAATATCATGCATAGTTAAATTCATTAAGCTTGAAGGTAGGGATCATACAGTTCCATTTGAGGAAAACAGATATGTGTTAGGTGTGGAAACAGTTTACATACAAACCTTTTAAGAAAATGTAAATACACTTTACAAAGTTGGGCTGTGTGTGGGTAAGCTGTAGGAGTTGTTAAGAGCTTAGACAGAAGCTAAAGAAATTGTTGAGAGCTTAGATAGGCTCATAGGAAGATAACTATGGGAGTTGTAGAGCTTGGAAACCAGAGAGAGAGAAACCCCTCTTTGATTACGTTGGGTGAAGGCAGGTACATTTCCATTTAGTGGACAGGTGTTTGAATAGTTGGGTTTTGAAGTTTTCTGAATTTGGTATGGTTCTTAGTGTGGAGGGAAGGGAATTCCATTTTTTGCCTAGTGAGAAAGATAGGTGAAGTTGGCCAGCATGACATTTAGGTTTATGGATAGTAATTAAGTTCTGATTTTCAGATCCGAGAGCTCTGTTGGGCATATAAGGGGGAAGGATGTTAGTTTGAGCGGGCCATTTTGTTGGGTGAAATATGAGTCTATATGCAATAGTGAGTTGGAGATAGTCTAGGTAGTTTGGGAGTTCAAGCCAATTCAGGGATTGTAGGGTTAGGCAGTGATGGGTAGTATTTTTAGATTTAGAGGCAAATTTAGAGATTTTGTTGTAGCAGTATTCTAGTTTAGAGGTGATAGATGAGGACAGGTTGGTTAGGAGAGGGGCTCCATATAATAAGGAAGGAAGAAGATAAGTCGAGGCCAGAGTTTGCCTGGTACAGTTGGAGAGAAATAATTGTCCAACCAGCTGCCAACGATAGAAATAAGCAAACACTAGAATACGAAAAAACACACCTTAATAGCAAAATAGTCAGGTACAAAACCATCAACAATACTCATATACTACAAAAATAAATCAAACAATAAAAGAAAACAACAAAGCACAAAGACAACAGCCAATGATAAAAATTTGTGTTTAAAAAAAATAATAGCAAAAAAAATAAACAAAACTTTAAAATAAATTATTTAAAGCTTGAATGTTGTAAACCCTAATAAATAGGCTTATATATAATAACATCTGCAAAAAAATCTTAAGCTCAAAGTCAAGCAAACAAATTAAATCATTAAAAAAATTAATAAAAAAAATAAATTTTTAAAAATAAACCCACAATATACAATAACACTAAATCAATGACACAAATACTGATTGTTGTCAATTAATATATGCCTGAATAAGGCATTATAATTCCCTCCCTGAATTCTCTCTTAGACTTATGCAGAATTTGTTAATATTCTAATTCTCTGTGGTCTCACTATGTAAAAACATTAACAAAATATACATACTGCCACAAACTGATGTGTTGAAAATATATGTGCTTGTTTGAAATCTAAGGCTATATGCTTGGATGCTTAATTCATAATGCTTATATAATTTTCTCCTATTTAGGGCAGCAAACTACTTCTTGGGTCCTTTAAAGTTCTTTTGTGTTTAAAAGCTATTTATAAAAATGTAGAGATTTAAAAAAATAAAAAAAGATTACATTTAAAATGTGCCCTATATCACCATGTAATTTCACTGGAAGTTGGAGAGAAAGCAATTATTCCTATACAGCATACCTAGCTTTTGGTGGGTTTTCTTAATATTTTGTTGAATATGAATATCAAACTTGAGGTGTTCATCTACAGTATTGCCAAGTAGTTTGACAGAGGGGACCACTTCTATAGGTGAGTTGGTTTGACTATAGACTTTGAAGTTGTTTTTATCGTAGGAGAGGGTCTTTGTGGGAGGGAATAGTAGAATCTTTGATTTATTTGCATTGAGAGAGAGGTGGTTTTGGCACATCCTTTTTTCGGTGGTTGATAAAGCAGTTTGGGTTTTAGTGAGCAATTCAGGGAGGTTACAGGCAGAGCAGACTAAGGTTGAATCATCTGCATATTGAATGATTTTGGCATCAGGAATAGCAGTGTGAAAGTTATTGATGAATATATTAAAGAGCATAGGCCCAAGGATGGATCCCTGTGGTACACCAGTTGGGGTAGGTAGGAAGGAAGAGATGGAGTTCTTCCATTTGACTGCCTGTGATCTACCTGATAGATAGCTGGAGAACCAGGATAAACCATTATGTGAGAGAGTAAGGTTTGAGAGATGACAGAGAAGGTGCTTGTGGGAAACAGTATCAAAGGCTTTAAACAGACCGAGAAGAACAGTAGAAACTAAGTGTCCTGAATCTCAGGCATGATTGACAGTTTCTAGGAAAGAGAGTAGAGTGGTTATTGTGCTATGGCCTGGACAGAAGCCATGCTTGGTAAGAGTGAGAAGATTGTTTTGGGTCAGGAAAGGCATAAATTGGAAGTGGATGTATTTTTCTAGGATTTTGGAGATTGGTGAGAGCAAAACAATGGGGCTAAAGTTTGAGATGCTGGTATTTTTGCCTACTTTATAAAGAGGAAGATTATAAGCTGAACGCCAGAGTTTGGGGATGTATGATTCTTTTATGGATCAGTTAATAATGATGCTGATAGGGAGAGCAATGCCATCAGTAGCACATTTTAGGAAGGAAGAGGGAATATTGTCAGGAGCGTTAGAGCAAGGCTTAAGTTTGGACAAAAGTTTTTTTATAAAGTTAGTAGAGATGGGTTTGAGTTCAAACAGATGAGGTGAGTTAGAAGGGGGAGAGTGTAGAGCAGTTGGGGTTATTATTGGGAAATGTCTTGGTGAGGATAGTAATGGTTTCTATGAAAAATTAAATTCAGAGCCTAGTTCAAGGTCAGATTTACTTGGGTCAGGACAGGGATTATTCTTGGATTGAGAAGTGAGTTTATTGAGTTCCAGAATTTTTTTGGGGGGTTTATTGTTATTGGACTGAAGTTTGATATAGTAGGAATTGTCTTTGGTGATTAGTCATTTTGCATGGTTGTGGAGCTGTTTATATTGGAGCAAGGTATTGTCCAGTTTATTGTTTTAGTAAAGCTTCCATAGTCTGTCTCTGTGATGTATAATCTGTTTTGTCTCTTTGGATAGCCAAGGAGCAGTTTTAGTTTTTATCCTTTTGTTTCTTAGTGGGGATAGTGGGTTTAAAGTATCAAGGAAGACAGAGTTGAAGTATTCTACAGTCTTGACAAGAGGAAGGATGTTTAGAATTTGCCAGTTCATTTGTTTGAAAGTATTTGAGAAAGTAGTTGGGTTGAAGCTACTGAGGTTACGAGTTTGAATGTATTGATGCTGGTGTGGGAAGGAACTTGTTGAGCGATGCATAAAGGCTGGGAGGTGGTCGCTAAAGGTATTAGGAATTTTGCCAGAATTGGCAATTTTATTTGGATCTGAGACTAGGATCCAATCTATAGTGGATCCGGGAGGGTTTATTTTGTTAGCTCGAGTGATGGAGAGTATTATTTGAGTGAAGTTATAGAGGTTAATGGATAGGGAGGGGAGAGGGGCAATTGATTTTATTCCAGTCAATATTCACATCACCAAGGATATAAGTTTCATAGTAAATTTCTGAAGAGGCCCACAGGAGAATATTTTCAAGTGTAGAGATATTGTTATCAGGTGAGATATATAGGGCAATGATACAGATATTTTTATGTTTATTTAGTTTTAGAATTCCAGCAGTTAGTTCAGTGTTCTGGAATTGAGGAAATGGAATTTGGAGGGGAATTAAGGTAAGAAAGTTGGAGTAGACTAGGGCAGTGCCTCCACCTTTTTTATTTAGTCAGTCATTTCTGAGACATTGAAATCCTGGGGGCAGAATCTCAGAGTTGGAGATAAAGGGCTTGAGCCAGGTTTCGGAGATGGCCAAGATATCAGGTTTGTTATAGCTTAACCAAGCCTGAAATTGGTGTACTTTGTTGTTTAGACTTTGGGCATTAATTGTAAAAATCTTTAGGGTGTTGAGATAGGAGGAAGAGGGTAAGGGATGAGTGTTGTTAATAAAGGACCAGGGTTAGGATGGATATCACCAGCTTGGACTAGGTTGTTGAAGGAGATATCCTTTAGCCATATTGGTCTATCAGGCATGAATTTTGGTAGATTGTAGATTGGAGCAGGTGACAGTGTCTTGACTTTAGAGAAGAGCTTAGGGTGAAATAGGTGCAGAGGGTTAGGCTGAATGAGAGAAGAGGAGATAGAGTGGAAATGGGAGTAAGAGTGAGAGAGAAGGTGGGTTTGTATAGTAGTTTTCTTTGTAGGTGGTATTGGACAAGCATATGTGAAATATAAGGTAGCATAGTATAAGGGAAGTAGGAACATAAAGAGGAGGCTGGGGGACTGGAGGGTGTGAACTTGAGGAGAGCATGTCGGAGCAAAGAGAGAGTGGTATGAGTGGTTAGGAAAATAGAGAAGGCTATGAAGAAGAAAGGGTTTAAAAAGTGATGGAGATATTCTAGAGATTTACGGAAAGAGGATGGGACTATAACTATTGGGTGGAGTACAGATTACAGAGTTTAAGAAAGATGGCTATAGGTGGGAGGAGTAATGAGGGGGAGCTGGTGTCAGGTAATTAGGCTGAGAGGGTGGGGTAAGATATGAATAAAGCTAGGAGTACTGGGGGTGGGTGGAAATTGGGGACATGCTATTAAGTGACAATTTATCAAAATTCACAGCTTCTCCAAACCCAGAGAACACAGCTACCTATGTAGAATTATTTACAGAAACACTGCACAAACATGTAAATGGCTGCATTAAGGCTACAGTATCTACCTACCAAAAGTAAGTCCAGATCTAACACCAAAAGCAAATCACACTTGTGTAATCCTTACCTTAATAGGCTATACAACAAAAGAAAAAAGGCATGGCTAGAATCAGAAAGATCAGCTCGCATAAGAGACAAGAGCTGTCACTTTCAACTACACAAGAAACTAAGAGGTCTAATAAAGTCAAAAAAAAAGAAAACAAAACAATCACAAAGTCAGGACAGACTCCCAGGCTAATGACAATCACAAGACCTTCTTCAGCTGTGTCAGGAACCTTAAAGATAATACTCACCATTGTGCAGAACTGATGGGAAATGGCACAATCTACACTGACCTGAGTAACAAAGGAAATTTACTGGCTGATAAATTCAACTCTAACCTCACCCTCCACTTCCCTACTAACCCCTGTGAAATCACTTCTAGCATACCCCCCCCCGACTATTAACAGGAAACAGGTCCTGGTGGCACTCACTAAAGTGATATAAACACTGCTTCACTGAGCCCCAACAATATCTCCAGTTGCCTCCTAAATAGCCGAAAACATGACCTAGCAGGATCACTTGAGGCACTCCAACTACAGCCTCAGAACAGGTTGCGTGCCAAGTGAATGAAAATCTGCAACAGTCATCTGTCTTCATAAGGGTGGGCCATTAACTGACCCTGAGAACCACAGACCCAACAGTCTGACAAGTCTAATATGCAAAACCATGAAAAGAATTATCATGGAAATGATCAGCAAGGGCATTGACAACCTACAGACATTGGATCCTTCCCAATATAACTTTAAGGGAAGGTCTTGCCTACTTAATTTAATAGACTTCTTCAAAACGGTCACCATGGTCATGAATGAGGGGAAATTGGTGCATACCCCCTACCTTGACCTGGCCAAGGCATTAGATACAATTCCCCACTCAGGTATTGTTGACAAACTCTCATATCAATGAGTGCAAGGTTATTAAATTAAACAATGATATTAAATCCAATATATTGTAGGAGACAGGTAATTGGAGATAAACTCTCAGAACTAGGCATAAATCCCTACATAACTTGATGAATTAACAGATAGGACCCAAGAAGTCAAGATTGGTGAGACCACCTCCATCAAGATACTAGTCACCATTGGAGTGCGCAAGGCCTCTGTGTTGGGCCCGCACCTGTTTGTCATCTACTTCTTGGAAGTCAAAGCTAGTGTCAAAAGCCACTGACTCAACAACTTTGCAGATGATTGTAAATTGGAAGCTATTATGGATTCCCCACAAGACAATGACATACTACAAGAAGGTCTAATGGAAAAAATGACAAGTGCAAAAGCCATGGATTAAAATTCAGTGCAAAGAAATGTCTTATAATGACCTTTCAGAAAGACTCCATCCAACTAATTACTTCATCAATAAAACACCTCTAAGAGATGAGCCAACAGTTAAGGATCTGGAAACATATGTAATCAGTAATGTGATGTTTGACCAACATGAAGCCAAAACAGTAAAAAACATTATTCTGTGTCACCCAAATCATAAGCAAGGGTATGGTATCCAGTTCCAAGGTAGTAGTAGTACCTCTCTACTCAGCCCTTATCTGACCCATCATTGAGTACAATGTCCCCTTTGGCATGTACCTAACCAGGCACTTTCAACAGTTGGAGTGACATCAAAGGTTAGGCACCAGGAGAATCTAGGGAGTGAATAACCTGTCCTACACCGATTGCCTTAAGGTCCTATCTCTGTACTCAGTCTCCTACAGGTTACTAAGAGGCAATCTATGCCTAGCATATAAGGCATTCTCAGATCCAGCTCTGATAAATCTTTTGCACATCTGCAAGGCAAACAGCATAAACACACTAAATGCAAGAACCTGAACATTGTCTGAGACATAAATAGGACCTGCTGTAGGGACCAATGTGTGTCTCAAAGAATCCCTGCACTATGGAATAAGCTCCCCATCTATATGGAGCAGAGTTCATCCCTGAAACTATTCAAAAGAAAAGAATCATTGGATGGGAAATCACAAATTCTCCCCTGGTCTAGCCCCCATGTCTCTGATGGACAGAAGTTGAAAGTAAATAAATGAATCCACATCTAACTTACTCCCCACCACATAATCCTTAGTTACCTCCTAACCAATGTACCCCAACATATAGGCATCCAAGGAACTCTGGAACAAAACTGGGTTGGGTGCACAGCTAGGCTTGTAAAGACCCTGGTGGTTGTTAGCCTAGTATGAACCTGTGAATCTATAAGATCCGATCCCTTGGTAGGGAAGGTGCACTGAGGGGAAGACTAACAAAAAGTCCACTTCAACAATGTCTTGCATACCTTTGAGGAAGGTAATGAAGAAAAAAAATCATACCCTTATGCAAATTACAAATGGCTGCCAAGTGAACATTTACTATATAAGAGATGGGTCTTTTGTCAAACATATCAGCTAAAGCTGTACAGCTGCTGAATCTGGAGTTGAGTATGCATCTAAACCTTGCTCCACTGCCCACAAAGAAAACTTAACTCACTCAGTTTTGCATATCTTTTGGGTAGAGGGCTTTTAGGATGCCATTAGGAGCTTGACCATAATCAAAAGGAACAGAGGATTCCTGGCATTAGGGGAACTAAAGAACCTGAGATAGTATGAGATACAGTAGATCTGGATGAGGTTTGCTAGACATGTGAGAAAGGCGACCTTTGTGAGGTTAAAGAAGAAAAGGCTTCACTAATAGGGGAGGCCATAGCAGAGGGAACCAGATTTGTCTAGGCAAAGATGGGGTTATGAAGATAACCTCCACCTTGTGCATCTTTCTTTTCTGTAGAAATTTCATTGTAAGTGGAAACATGGAAAAAGTATACAGAAGATCTGAAATAGGGTGCCCTGAAATGTTCCTATGGGGAAATTAGGGAAAAATAGCTGCTGAATTTGGCATTGGTCTGTGATGCAAATAGGTTGTAGCAAGGCCTTTCCCATCAGTGGTTGATCGTGTTGGCCACTGCCGGACTGAGAAAACCTTCATGAAGTATCAATAAACATCAATGTAGTTTGTCTGCTAGGCAACTGTCCTGAGCAGGGATATGCATTTCAATGGAAAAGTATTGTGTTGATACAGCCCATTCTCATAACCTTATCACCTTCTAATATAAGGGGTAAGAGTAAGCTCCACTTCACTTGCTTACCTACTAAACCACTGCCATGTTGCTGGATTGAATGGAAATTGCATCCTGAGAAAGGGAACCCAGAAGAGTCCATAGCATTAAGAGAACTGTACTCATCTCCAGGTCACTGATGTGCAAATATCCCTCTTATTCTGACCTTATTCCTAGGACCATTGTTCTTCCAAACAATACCCTCCACCTCATGGCAGACACATCCATGCTGACAGTCACAAATGAGAATCTCTGAGAAAGGGTGATCTGCTGAAACCACTAAAGATGATGTTGATAGCAAGTATTTAAAAATTAAATTGGAAGGGACATTGGGTCCTTATTCTGATTCTGCTGGTCTCTTATTATCCAGTGAAGTACCTCATCCTGCATCTTTGCAAAGGGATCCAAGAAGACTGTTGCACATATTAGAGCCAATGCTTTGAGGCATACAACCACTGTTGATTGGTTGCATTAAAAGACTTTGAATGGCTGAATTAATGGTAGTAATTCTGTTGATAAACTGATCACACAGGGCATGTCCAGGTTAACAGCAAATGAAGTGTTGTGTTTGAGACATGTCTGCCTGGAATTCTGTGGTGTTCGTTCATATCCTCATGCTTGCAAATAGTTGCAGTAAGTCATTTCTTGCTCTGATCAGTAACTTCCCTGTAATGGCTGCCATGCATTTGTTTAACACACTGGAGGTTGTGGCAAGATCAAATGGGAGGGTTTGGAACTGAAAGTTACTGGCTCTGACCCTGAAATTCAGGGAGTCACATAGACTCCATGACTATCTCGATTAGGCATCCTGGAGATCTATGCACACCCAGCCTCCCTTCTACAAACAAAGGAGAATTGACTGAACTCTGCCCATACATAACTTTGTTTTCCTTAAATATTGACTTAAGCCACTTAGATCTTGTATGGACCTGAGGTTGTTTTTCTTCTTGGACACCAAAAAGAACGTTGAATAAACTCTGAATTCTCTCTGGTCTGGTGGGATATATTGGACTGTTCCTCTTAAACAGAAGTAGTACTTTGGACAGGGTAGAAAACACGGAACTATAAATGCTTCCATGGTAGAGCTACAAAGGGGATTTTAAAGCCTCTGAATACTACGTTCTTGGTCCATTTGTCCTGTGTGATTGACAGCCATACAGGATGGTGTATTGAACACTGACCCGCAACTGCCTCCAGAGAGGAACATGCATACATGTCCTCAGGGACTCTAAGGCTGATCTCCAAAGGGAGTACTGCAGAATCCGTGATTTTGCAGATTGCCTCTGTCTCTAGGGTGACACGCCAATGCTAGAAAACACCAGGACTCCACTGGTGCTTGTTAGAATATTGTTCAAAGGGTAACTGCTGGCTCTTTTTAATCCTGTCACGTATCTGGTTATGTAAAAATATTTTCTGAAAAGAATGTCACTCTAACAGCAGTAAGCATTTTCCCTCTTTTTTTGCAGTTTTTCTTTGACCTGCGGCCCAGTGAAGGACAAGCTGTCAAAAAGGAGCTTGGAGAGTGATGTCAGACATGCCATGTATAAAGATGCCTGACCCAGCTGCTCTAGCCACTCCATCCACAGCATTATGCAGCTAACCCATGGATAGGTTGCTCACACTACATAAGGTTAATGCACTTGGGAAGCTAACTTTCTCTGTAGGCTCTCATGTGGTATCTTGTTCAGCATCTCTGCTGTTTGGTCTGTTAGATCATGCTGCAGCCTCATCATGCATATCAGGTAGTCAAGGCCTGTGTAGAAGGTGCCTGAAAGTGAACACATACTTCCCATGATTGTCCAACACCATGGAATCTTGTGAAGGGGTGGATCGTGGAGATTTCCTTTGAGGGCTGTTTCTTGAGTCAGCTAAAAAGGCCTAGTACAGCATTTGTGATCTTTGGGTGTGAACAATGGAACTTGTCTAGCCTCTTAGGATACGTATCACAACATCTGTCTCTTGCCCAATAAAAAAAAACATAACATTTGTAGGGGAAACGACCAGGAAGCTGGTTGAATGGAGCAAAAAAATCTCCTGCAAGAGCTCCTCATCCAGGGAGACTGGATCAGTTGATATGACTAGCATTGTTTTATTAATTCCAATATTTCACCAAAATGGAAGTAATCAGAGAGATGAAAAGGAAGCACCCCCTTCTACGTCAGAATATGAGGTGGGGGTTCCTTTCAGGAGTCCAGGTGATTCCACTTACACCTCCTCTTCCTGGGATCACTCTACAGGAAATGATCTCTATGTAAAGAGAGAATCTGTACTAGAAAGAAAAGATTTATCCCTGTGGCAATGATCTGCTCCCCAGATTCTGAAAGGAAAAAGAATGATAGGGCAAAACACTACAATATAGGGTGCACGTGGGGAGAGCAAAGGATGGTAATGAAAGCCCCGGGGTAACAAGCCATCTTTGGGGTTGCTTTTGCTTCAGTTCCCAGTCTTGACACATCTTCACCAAAAAAGCTGATAAACTCCTTAAAGTTGATACAATGTGATTAGCTTTGAAGATGCCATCACAATGACAAGGTCACCACCAATATCAACGTAGGTTTTGGTATTGAGGTGAATGTTGATATTGTTAACCCTAACAAATGCCCTGAGAGTATAATGGTTCACAATGGAACCTAACCAGTAATGGCCAAAGCCCTATAACCTTCTGCAATGAAAGGCTTAGAGCAGAAGTTACAGATGCAGAAGAATGTACTGGCATGGATTCTCAAGGTAGAATTGGTATCAACAGAGGCACTTGTAGAATAAACAATGGCTTAAAACATCTTGTGCCAAGAGAAGGTCTGGTAATAGAGCAGTAAAAGATGATGGAATGGGAATTTCTCCCACCATCTTAGAGACAGAGGGGAAAGAGTGGACACTCATCTCAATCTGAGCTTTCAGTAGTGCCCTTATCATCATCTTGCAAAACATAGGACTAGAACTGCAAAGAGAGCTGAATGAATGAAGGGACACTGAAGATGAAGGCCTACACTTATGATAACCAGGAAACACTTGTTCAGTGAAAAAACTTTTGACCCATTTCCTATGAGGAGGCACAACCAACATTGCAAGTTGATCCCACTGGTCCCTGCCTAATGTTGAGAAGTGGAAGGTGGGAATATACTATCAGGGAGGCACCTCACCCTGGTTACTTTGGTCAAGGTAGGAGACCCTACCTGACTTAACATTCCCTTCCCGTTCCTTTTTATGTTTTCTTTTCTCACTTTCTTTGTATTTTCTCAGTCTAGTCCCTTTAGCTTCTGATGGTAAAATCCCTTTTAGAATCAAATTATGTTTGCTTTCCTCCAATGTCCAGGACCCAAATTTCTCTCAAATATCACAATTAGCCTGCAATTGCCTGTTCCAGAGATACAATTTGAATGTGCATGTGTGTATCAAGAGGAGGGATTTTATGTTCACACTAGAAACATTTTCTAAAGCCTGAAGCCTTCTGCATGCTGCTGCAAATGCAATAAAAAAAGAAGTGTCAGTCAAAGAACAGTAATAATGGACAAAATCATCTACAACCATCAAAATTTACCTAGAAAACTGTCTAAAACAACTTGCAACGATACCTAAAATAGAGAAACCCTACTAGAAAGGTTAACTCTATCACAATTTTAACTGGCAATCACAACAGAACTTTGGATGACTAGCCTTAACAATTGACTTGATAGAAAAAGCTACCAAAACTGTTAACTGAAATAATCAAACTTGCAATACTCTGACCTGATCTGTAATAGCTCACTGGAAAAGATTATTTCTAGGGGAAATAAGATGCCCAAGTCTCTCTCTCTCCTGTAGACACACACACACACACAAACATTCACACACAGGGTGGGCATGGCTCTTGTTTCTTCAGCCAATCACAGCAAAAATAGATATGTGAGAAGGGGAAGCCTACTTCTTTATGGAAGTCAGGATAATAGTTTCAGATACTGAGAGGGTAAAAGTTCTTAAAGGTGCAAAGCAATCAATCCTAATGTTGAAATGGACTGGGTCATTGAAGATGAAATGATTTTGGTTACCCAAGAATGCCTTGACTCATTAAGCTCAGCTGGAACTTGCTGGGTCCAAATTATGGCACCTTGAAAACAGATGAATCTATAGAATATCTCAGACTGGCTGCACTCTAGATTGATCCTCTTTACATATGTTCAAAACCTGAGTAATACAATCTCATCTCTGACAGATGCACTGGAGAAGAGGAGGAATAAAACCCTTACCAAACCTGAGTTCAAATAGCTGAAGAGAGCATGAGGAGGATGAGTGTGCTATCTTTTGGGGGAAGGTAGGATTGGAACTGTACAATGCCACAACCCCTCGGGAAACAGTGGGATCTCAAAGATGATCCATGCTCCAAGAAATCATTTACTCACTCACTCACTAAGTACTCTTCATGGACAAACATAAGGCCCGTTGCCTATTCACCATTAATGATTAATTTGTCGTCACAATTATCAGTCCTGTTAACTCCTTGATCTATGCCCATCAGTCTGTAATGCCATGTTAGGTGGCCTACATCATCTTCTTACTTTTACACCTTAAATCCTATCTACAGCATCTGTCTGAATTCAAAGGCATTGGATTACTGATCTGGTTTTCCTACTCCACACTTTCTCTGCCATTTTCCTGTCTTGAATTCCTTCACCATTATACTTCTGTATGGTAAGAATTATTAGGGTTATTTCATATGTCTCTTGTATTCAAATAAGACACTGAGGCACTGTGATAGGTTCAAGTTGTTTATTGTACATAAACACATCATGAGCTGTAAATGGAACATATATTTAAGTAACCGACTGACTCATTACTTCAAACACACACACACACACACATGTGCATCTCCATTCATGCCTGCATTCATTCTGATTATACAAAATGGCACTGATCTTGCACATGCTTAGTGACTTATATACACGTGCTATCTAGCTACTGTGGCTGACTAGGTACAATAAATAGTATGATCTATATCCTCCCTCTTTGATTTGTTCGACATGCAACAGGAGAACAAAATATTTTTACAAGCTAGATATCACATCAACATATAACAAATTAATTCAAGTCCAAGTTGCTGTGCATCTCAGATTGGGTCTGGAAATTCTACTCTATCTGGTCACATAAAAACTTTGTGTTTAGCAACAGGGACAGTCCCTGGGAATTCCTTTACAACTGGAACTTCAGGAATTACATCAGGATTACCTGAAGAAGATACACTGTCCTCTGGAATTTGAACAAGTGTAGAGTCACTCTGAGAAACAGAGTCTCTGACACAGGCGATCTACTGCATCAGTGGTGCAGACACTGGTAGTGAGCATCTTCAATTCCTCCTGAAATCCATTCCATCAGATTGTATGATGTAAGATCTCAGTTCTTCACAAATAGTTTTGACAATTCCTACTCAGTAATATCCTTTAGATGTTTGCATTCTCACAATCTCGCCTTGTCTTAATGGTCTAAGAGGTTTGCTGGATTTATTATAGTACAACTTTTGTGACTGGCGTTAATTTCCAGAAGTTGAGTCTTGACCACTCTGTTGTTCTTTGCATTTGGAATCAGTAATTGTTTACTGAATGGAAGAGTTGTTCTAGTCTGTCTGATCATCAATCTCTGAGCAGGTGAACCAAGCAATTTATTTCAAGGCATGTTTCTGATATTAAGTAGGTTAAGAAAATCTTCAGTACCATCTCTCCTGGATTTCTCCAAAAGTACTTCACACTTTGAACTGCATGGTCAGCTAGTCCATTGGACTGTGGATACTCAGGACTACTAGTAACATGGACAAAGTCCCAAGACTTAGCAAAATTCTTGAATTACTGACTTTTACACTGTGTACCATGTCAGATACAACTTTGTGCAGACTACCATGAACAGAAAAATGTCTCTTCAATTTTATAATGATAGTGCTGGATGTTAAGTTAGGAAGAAGGTCATTTTCAAACAAATTCGAATGAGAGTCTACTAACACTAAGTAATGTTGACCATTCCATTCAAAAATATCAGTAGCAACTGTCAACCATGGTAATTAAGGAATCTGGTTTAGATGAAGTGGTTCTTTTTGTTGGTGCAATTTAGTACTGTTGCAAATGGAATATGCTACAATTTCCTTCTCTCTATCTTTTGACATAGAAGGCCAAAATACTATGCTTCTTGCCCTTCTTTTGGTTGCATCTGTACTCGGGTCACTACAATGCAAAGTTTTGATAGATTCCAGTTGTAATGCTGTAGGAATTACCATTTTAGGACGTTTCATGATGATACCATCTTCCATCAAGAGCTCATCTCTGTAGGGAACATACTTCTGTATGTCAAGTGGTAAACTAGTTTGTCTTGCTGGCCATCCCTGACTGATAACATGTTTCAGCTTCTGGAGAACTGGGTCTGAAGCTGTATGCTTTCTAAGTTCATCAAGATCCGATGAGGAAACATTTCTGACTTCCATGGCTTCAAAGTCTGCTTTCTCATAGTCATGCAGTTCTGTTGTTTGTCTGGGTGCTCTTGACAAACCATCAGCAAGGTATAGAAAGTTGACTTTTGTATAGACAATATTGTAATTGTACTTTTGTAATTTTAACATCATGTGTTGCAAGTGTGTTGGGGTTGTATAGATTGGCTTTTTCAGAATTGTCACTAGAGGTTAGTGATCATTCTCTATTTAACCAGGTTTGCCATAAATACGATAATATGAATTTCAAACATGTGAACACTACTGCCAAAATCTCTTTTTCAGTTTGTGAATATTACATTTCAGTTTGGGTTAAAGTTGTGAATGCATAAGCTACTGGTATGCCTTCTTGAAGACACGCTGCAACAAGACCACACTTTGAAGCAACACATGAAAGAGTTACAGGTTTGTGAACATCATAATATCTCAATGTGGGTAGACTGGCAATGTTCTGTTTCAGAACATCAAATGTTCTTTGGTGTTATTCCAACCAGGATGAGTTTACATTTTGCTTGTCAACTCATGTAACAGTGCTGAAAGTTCACTCAGGTCTGGGATGAACTTTTCTAAATAGTTGACCATACCAAGAAAAGGTTGTAAAGATGTGAAATTTTCTGGAACTGGCATCTCAAGAATTGTTGCTTGCTTAGACAGATCTGGCTGTAAGCCAGAATTGGCAACTAAATGAGCCACATAAGTAACTTCTTTTAGTTTGAATTTGCATTTCTGAGGACTCTGTTTAAGATTTACTTCACGAACATGCTCTAGAACTTTCTTGAGGTTTCTATCATGTTCGACTTCACCGTTACCCCCAGGTTTCTATCATGTTCTACTTCACCGTTACCCCCAGGTTTCTATCATGTTCCACTTCACCGTTACCCCCCTACAATAATGTCACATGGATAACCTGAGAAAATGTGTTCCATTGCATATTGAAATACTTCACTGGCAGAATTTATCCCAAATGGCATTCTCAAAAAATCTGTATCTACCAAATGGTGTACTGAAAGTGGTTAATGAAGATTTGTGATCCAGTGAAATTTGCCAAAATGAACTTTTTGCATCTAAGACAGAAAAAACAGTGGCATTTGGCATGACAGCGGCTTCCTCTTCTACTGCATGCATTTAAGAACTTTGTTTAAGTCTGTCAGATCAATGCATATTCAAATATCATCTGAGCTTTTCTTATGAGCTACAACCATGGAGGATACCCATTCAGTTGGTTCTTTTACTGGAGTAAGGACAACTAAATTCACCATTTTGTCTAGCTCTGATATTACTTTGCTCTCCATTGCTACCGGAATCTTCCTTGCTGGTCTAATAACTGGACTTACTTAATAGTTTAACTTAATGGAATATGTGTCTGGAAGCTTGCCAAGCTCTTCTATGAAATTACCAGCATATTCACTAAAAATATTCTGTGGAAAACTATCATGTTTGTTCAGACTTGTATGGTGGACCTCTTTATTAAATGAAATCAGTCCCATTCTCAAACTGTCTTTGAGGCCTAACAATGACTGCACGTGTCTTTTGACTATGCAAAACTGCTAGTCATAGCTGTTCCCAGCAGAATGGCATGCGAGAACTACTGCGCCATCGGTTTGAATCTCTTCACCACCATAAGCAACTAGTTTTGCACACTTTACTGAATCAAGTTTCTCACCAGTTTTTACTTTGGCAAACATCTTTGCTGATATACCATTGCACTTGGATCCAGTGTCTGCTTTAATGGGAAACCTGTAGAGCTTAATCTGAACGGCACAAAATATTTCACTCTTTGCTGCCAACTGACAATCTACTGTGTTAACTGTTTCATCAATTACAGAGACACCATCAGCATAGAAAGTTTGCTCACAGCTATCTGATCTACTTGTTTCTTCAGGTGCTCTCTTTTGGGAAAAAGTATGTGCCACTTTAGACTTGCAAAGCCATTTGAAATTATTCCACTTTTTACACTTATGTCACTGCTGACCAAAACTAAGCACTTGTCTCGTTTAGGTTCATGACTGCCTCCACAATTATTACAGTTAACAATAAGATTGGGTGTTCTGGCCCCTTCAGTTTATATTTAATTTTAGCTTTATGTTGTACGCTGTCAACATTCGCACTGTAGACACTGCATGCACGTTTTTCTCATTCGTAAGCATATTCATATGCTTTTCTGTAAGCTCATATATTTGACAAATCCCAATGGCTTTGCTCAATGTTAAATCACTGTCTTGAAGCAAAATCTTTCTCACTGCATCATTAACACTACACACAAGCCTATCTTATCAACTCATCTCCCAGATCATCAAATCTGCACGTTTTTGCTTTATTTCTTAAGTCGGTAATATATGCTGCTATAATTTCCCCAGGCTTTTTATTTCTTGTGTAAAATATGTGCCTTTCCATTGTAATATTTGTTTGAGGGTGACACATTTCTCTAAATTTATGTTTTAAGCACTCAGGGTCTTCCCATGTTTTAGCCTGAATCACAATATGGTGGTTCTCTCCCTCACCTGCATACATGGCAGGTGCATACACCAATGAACATTCCCTCTCAATGGCTTCCGAGCCAGCTAAAATAATTTGAATGTCTTTGTATGTGCATCTTAATTAGAAAATGCAGTCTGCATGAAAATATATTCTTGTTCAAACACTCGCCAATTCTCAGCAATATTATTATCAAACACCAGCGGTCCAGGTCTACGAAATCCATCTGCCATAACAAAAAAATTCATTTAAATATAAGCATAAACCAGGTACTTGTAATTATGCTCAAATGCACAACAATCTCTCTGAAAAGGCATCACTTTAACACTGCGAACACTTTTTAACAGTAGAGAACACCACAATGATACTGCT